>NW_027182279.1:10449980-10634646 GCF_029961685.1 Aristolochia californica
GTATGTTCCGCAAGAGCCCTATTTTCATTGCATCGGTATGTTCCAAAAAAAGAGATTAATAAATAGAAATGAAAGCCCGTTCATTTATTTGATTGGGTGCAGCACACGGAAGAAAAAATCAGAGTGGTTCTCCCTTGGGCCCACCTATTTGAGCCGTGTGGACTAGTCTTCACAATGCTCAACAATTCTCCCACTTGGAGACTGGTACACCCACTGTGTCGCTCTCTTCCTCAAACCTGATATCCTCTGCCACTACAACTCACTGCTCCTGTCTTCATGCTAGAAGACCAACTGAAGTAGCACACAATTTCAGTTGCCAGCTCCCACTTGCTCGACTTTTCATCTTGCAAGGTTTCTTTGTAACTCTACGAACTGCAACTGCAGGAGTGGACAGCTCTGGATCTAACTGTGGAATAATAGGAGTGGGTGCACTGGACCCACTCTCCCCGTCACTCGTATCTCAGCACTGCATGGTGGCCTTGTACACAATCTTCTCATCTCTCTCCAGCCATCGTTTTTCCCTCAGACCCAAACCTCAGCTCTGGTACCAGTTGTTAGGGAAAAACTTGATGAAGACAACAAGACAAGGTAATCACGCACGACACACAAATTTATGTGGTTTGGAAAATTGCCTATGTCCACGAGAGCTGCAGAGGATTTCATTTCAAATTAGATGAGGAATCACAATAAAATAGAGAGGCTTATCTGTTACAGCAGTATCATCATTCCACGGTCTCTCACAACAATGACACTGTCTCTCACAACAACGACTCCCTACTGCCTCTACCAACAACACCTGGAACGCCTCCCTGCTACCTCTACCAGCAGCACCTAAGATGGCTCCTTGCTACCTGATGTAAAATTTAATTACACCGACTTTTATACCTCGCAAGCGTACGAATCGTTCATGTAATTTAGCGGGAAGCGAGGGTCATATCCACTGGGAGGACTGAATTTTGTGTATTCTTCAGTCAACTAGCCTAACCAAATATGATGAATTAATTTGAACTAAACACTAATTATATCCTAAATTATCAAGCAATCATCTGGTTAACTACTTGCAGAACAAGAAACGTCAACACTGGATTTTACGGTGATTCGTGCCTCTCTCGAGCGCCACGTAACCACGAATCCGATTTCTCAATCCTTTCGTCTAGCCCCTCTCGGGCGCATAGAGTGAAAGACAAAAATAGATTTAAAATACCAAAATCCGACCTAAATTATAATCCTACCCTAACTAGCTAATTTAATCAAATATCCGGAAAACAAATATTCAATAAACATTAATTATCAAATCACATTTAATAAACATTCAAAACCTAAGTTCAAACTATAGAAAAGTTAAATTCCAAAATGACAAATTACTCCCCTTCTCCTTCCTCTCGCTCGGGCAGCAGACTTGTTCTCACGGGTGCTGCAATTTCCCAAAATTGATGGCTTCGGGTGGCAAGAGTGAGTGGCCGGAGGTAGAAACGACGCCGACGACGAAGGATAGAAGCCGACGGACGGAGGTGACATCCGGCGAAGAACGAAACAAAGCTAAAGTCCTCTAACCGGCTCTCTCGAGTCTCGGTCGGAGTCGGAATAGCTCCGGGAATGGTCAGAAATACTTAATCGACGCCGGAGGATGGTCGGAATGCGGAATCGGCACCGGAGAAACCCTCTCGGATCACCTCTCGGCTTGGCGAGCAGAAACTGGCACTGTCAAACTCACCGCGACGGAGGCTCTCTCAAGCTCTCCTCGGGTCTGTTCTCGATTGCCGGACGGCGGTGGACGATGGTGGCGCGGCGAACGACGGTGGCAAACTCCTCTCGGGTCTTCCCCTGTTTCGGTCCCCCGGTGCTCTGTTTTGGTCGATGATCCCCCCTTCTCTCAACGCTCTCTTCCCTTTAATACCATTTTTCCTTTATTTTAATACCATTTGCCCTAAAAAATACCTCCATTTCACTAAGGGCATTTTGGTAAATATCTCCTTCTCCACCAAAATTCTCCTAAAATTCCATAATTGAATCCATAAAAAGCATTTCAGAAAGAAATAAACCTTAAAAACAATGAAATATAATTCAGGAGAGAAAAATATGCAATATAGACAGTGATTAATGCCAAATTCAATAAATGCACGTTTCATTTGAAAACCGATAAATAACCACCTATAACACAATTATAAAGGTTATTCTATTATAATTAACCTAGTTCTCATGTCAGAATATGGCATCTATCACTACCTCTACCAGCAGCACTTGAGACGGCTCCCTACTGCCTCTGCCAGCAGCACATGAGACGGCTCCCTATTGCCTCTGCTAGCAGCACCTGAGATGGCTCTCTACTGCCTCTATCAGTAGCACCTGAGACGGCTCCCTGCTGCCTCTACCAGCAGCACCTACGACGGCTCCCTGCTGCCTCTACCAGTAGCACCTGAGGTGGCTCCCTGTTGCCTCTACCAACAACAACTGAGACGGCTCCCTGTTGCCTCTGCCAGCAGTACCTGAGACGGCTCCCTACTGCCTTTGCTTGCAGCACTTGAGACGGCTCCCTGCTACCTCTAGCAGCAACACCGAGAACACCTCCTCTCTTTCAACGACAGCGCTGAAACCTGAGCCAATCTCTTCCGACTACAACATTGAAACCCGAGCAAGTCTCTTGCGGCTACAACGTCGAAACCCGAGCCACTCTCTTTCGGCTACAACATTGAAACCCAAGCCAATCTCTTCCAGCGACAACTCCAAAACCTCGCAACGGTGAGAAAGCACCTCTATATCTGAGTCCCGAGCTTTCTCCCACTTGTTGTACACACCGATGCAGATATCCAAAGTCCCTAGCCTCCACGACTCTCTCTTCTCCGGCAACAGCGACGGCGTCGCTCGGTTATGGCAACAACGAGACTCCAACAAAGAGAGTCCCACGTACTACTCTCTCTTCTCCGGCAATAGCGAGAGCCACCCGAGCTCTCTCTCTTCCCTTCTCGTCGTGACCCGAACTTGCTCTGTTCCGGTAGGTACGCCTAGCAGCAGTGCTCACGGCGCAAAGACACGTGCCTCCCTCTGTTTCTCTCCTGGGGCCGAGAGTCCTGAGCTTACCTTTGTTTTCTCCTGGCACCTTGATGTCTCCGAGAAGCTTCTATTTCTCTTCCGCTGCAGTCTCTCTAAGTTCCGCTAGAGCCCTATTTTCGCTGCGTCGTTATTTTCCAAAAAAAGAGATTAATCAATAGAAATGAAAGCCCCTTCATTTCTTTAATTGAGTGAAGCACACAAAATAAAAAAATTAGAGTGGTCTTCCCTTGGGCCCACCTACTTGAGCCGTGTGGACTAGTCTCCACAATGCTCAACAACCATGGCATCCTCAAGTGACATCTTCTTCTCGCTTGGTTGACTATCAAATCCCTGAGGAGGTTGAGGTTGCAACACATTCTTTGTCCATATGACAAATTCTCATGATTTTGAAACCCTGGATGGTAGTAATTTGGCATAGGATTACCACAATAGTTTTAGTTCCGATTGTTGATGTATTGAACTTTTTCTTGACTCACTTCATTACTTGGAACAGTCATACTTGTAGTTGCAACATATTCTGCACTTTGTGGTATCCTTATTAATGCTGAAATCTGATGAGATAGAGTCGCAACTTGAGCTGAAAGGGCTGCTAATGGCTCCAATTCATGAATTCCTGAAACTTTCTTAGCCATAGTTCTTTCATTTGGCCATTGATACTTGTTTGAGGCCATTTCTTCCAAAAGAGAAGTAGCACACTCAGCTGTCTTTGACATCAAAGTTTCACCAGAAGCAGCATCAACTATAGTTCGAGTTTGCCCATTTAACCCATTATAGAGCATCTGAACTTGCAACCAATCTGGCAATCTATGTTGAGGACAGCGTCGAATCAAATCTTTATACCTTTCCCATGCTTCATAGAGTGACTCAAAATCATTTTGCTTGAATTGACCAATCTCACTCCTGAGTTGGGCTGTTTTAGCAGGTGGAAAGAATTTAGCATGAAACTTTTCAGACATGTCCTGCCAACTAGTGATGCTTCCCGATTGTAGAGATTGTAGCCAACCTCTAGCCTTGTCCCTCAAAGAAAAAGGAAACAATCTCAGTCTAATGGTGTCTTCAGTAACGCCATTAATCTTTACAGTATCGTAAATCTCCAAGAACATTGCCAAATGAATATTGGGATCATCAAATGGCGATTCGCTAAATTGTGCTTGCTACACCATGCTAATCAAGGCTGGTTTGAGCTCAAAGTTGTTGGCATTAATGGTCTGGCATCTTATACCCGAGTAGTTGTCATTCACAACTGGCCGTACATAATCCTTCAAGGTGCATGGTTGTGCATCCTGTTGTCCGTTAGCCGTGGCTAGTATTTTATTTTTTCTTCGTGATCTAAGAGTTCTTTCAATCTCCATATAAAAATGTCACAAGATCTAGAACAGCGTATCCAACGTCAAAAACACACCTGTAGAGAAAAAAAAATATAATATAAAAATAAAAAATAAGCTTCTAAATTAAAACCAAGATTACTTTGTATCGATATTGAAAAAAAATAAGAATAAATCAATCCCCGACAACGGCGCCAAAAACTTGATCGGTGCAAAACTGCAAGTGCACAGTATCGAAATTTTATAGTAAAGTGATGAGAAGAGTATCGTCTTCAGGGATTGGTAACTTACTTTTGACAAATACCAAAATTATACTAATCTTAATTTTATCTAGAGAAGTCACTAAGATTTTTTGTAATTGCAATTCAAAATAAGATTAATTCAAAGAAAAATATGCAAAGGAAAAGAAAAATGATGTTTGAAAATCAAATTAATGGGAAAGAAAACTTTTATAAAATCGATTTCACCTAATTCCTCACTATGCTTTACTCATCTAACTTATTAATTTAATTCTTTCTATTTATTAGAAATTCTCTAATTCATCCAAAAGCCTCTTTCGGTAGTCAATTGGAAATTATTCTTGTTCATCATTTTACACAAGAGTATGCAAATTAATAAAGCAAGAAAGCAATAAGACTTATGATTTAAATACTACATAGGTTCATACAAGTCTTTCAATCTCTATATTAAATCTATGTCGAAATATTCAAGATCTATCATATAATTCCCTCTTTCGATAGCAAATCATAAGATTAAAATCATCTAATTAATGGCCAGTTAACTTGAAGAAATAAACTCAGAATAAATCAGATAAACAACGAAATAATTACTTTAAATTAGCATCGTTTTCCTAGAATAAATAAAATTTAGTTCATGCTAAAAATTAAATTCAACATAAACGAATTCACCATAATTTTTCTGAGAATAATGGAAGGAAAATGAACATTGAAAAATACTCCTCGTAAATGCAGCTCTCAGCCCCAGGGTCCTTGCAGTCACAACTCGTCTTCCACAAACACCAGGAAAATATTCACCCCCTTTCTCTCCCGTCCGTGCCCGTCTATGATCCCAACCTCTGTTCAATGCCTGGAACTCGCTCAAAACTGATCCCCCTCCCCTCCCTCCCCTCCCCCCCCCGAAATATCCTACCTCTTCCTTAAAAATAAAATGAATCCTCAAGCTCCTCCGTTCCTTTCGTAAAGACCCAATCAAAACTCGCCTGGTGCCTTCCATGTCCAAGAGCATATCCCAGATGATTTCAATTTCTCTATCTTCTTCTGGTTTTAAGTCCACGTGTAGTTAGGCTCCTTCAACTTTATTTCTTCATCAACTTATCCCTCCTATCTTTAGCATCTTGAAAAAAAATCAAACTTGATCTTTATCCTCAAATTGCACCGGTAAAATTTAGATCTTTATTTTCTTCAAATCTGACATAAAATTTAAATAACAACAATGAAACCTAAAATCAATGAAAATAAATAAAATTAGACTAAGTTTTAAAGTTAAGAGGTGATAAAATATATTAAATTATGCAAGTCATCACTAACCTATCAATCATAGACGATTTTAAAGTGATTTATCGGTGAATAATGCGTAACGATCTATATTTTTGTAAGAAATGACTTATGGATTGGGAGTCAACACCCAATTAAAAATCACCTGCCTCCCTCTTTTCCATACGTTTGCAAAACCTAATATATAAAAACTAGAAAAGTTTACAATCTCTAAAAATTACAGACACTTTTTTGCATTATCTCTCTCTACATTTATGCATTTCCGTTTCAGATGTATACTTTTTTCTTAAATCGAAACTTGAGTTTTCACTTTTCGGTTTATCTTGAAAGCAAAAAGATAAGGCTAATAGACAACAACAAAAATGTAATTTTAAAGTTTATGTATGCAAAAAATTTAAAACAACGACAAATGTAAGTAAATAAAATTTATTCAAACACCAAAAATGAACTCAAAAGTTTTGATATCCGTTTTTTTGGAAATTCCACTAGTTCAACCCTAATAGCTTGGAATTTTATAAGAAAGAGATTTCTAATTGATCCTACACATGGTTTAAATATGGATATGCATGCTTGAAACATGTTAAATATGCAAATGACCTAAGGATCAAAACCTCAATAAATTCTCAAGTGAACGTGCGGTGGGATATTGACTATAGTCAAACTTGCAATTATTTCGCCCATTTAGAAAAAGCTAACCTAACAATCATAGATGATTGTAAAGTTATTTATCGGTCCATCAAGCATAATGGGCTATATTTTTTTAAGAAATGACTTATGTATTGGGAGTCAATACCTAGTTAAAAATCCCCCGTCTCCCCCTTTTCCTAATGATTGCAAAACCTAATATATAAAAACTAGCAAGAGTTTACAATCACTAAAAATTTCATTAAAATTTTGGAATTATCTCTCTACATTTTTCGCATTTCCCTTTTAAATGTATAATTTTTTCTTAAATCAAAACTTGAGATTTCACTTTTCCTTTTATCTCATAAACAAAATGAGAAGGCAAATAGATTACAACGAAACGAAAATTTTAGAGTTTATGTATGAAAGAAATTTAAAACAACAACCAATGTAAGCAAAGAAAATTTCTTCACACACCACAAAAGAACACAAAAGTTTTGATGTCCAAGTTTGGGAAATTCCAGTAGTTCCACCCTAATAGCTTGGAATTTTATAAGAAAGAGATTTCTAATTGATCCTACACATGTTTTAAATATAGATATGCGTGCTTGAAACATGTGAAAGATGCAAATGAACTATGGATCCAAACCTCATTCAATTCTCAAGTGAACGTGCGGTGGGATATTTACCCGAGTCAAACAAGCCATTTTTTTGCCCATTTGAAAAAAGTTGACCTAACAATCATAGATGATTGTAAAGTGATTTATCGGTCTATCATGCATAACAGACTATATTTTTGTAAGAAATGACTTATGATTGTGAGTCAACACCCAGTTAAAAATCCCCGCTTCCCCCTTTACCAGAAAATTGCAAAACATAATATATAAAAACAAGAGAGAGTTTACAATCCCAAAAAATTACAAACACTTTTTGGAATTATTTCTCTGTTCATTTGAGCTTTTTGATTTTAGATGTATACTTTTTTCTTAAATCATAGCTTGAGTTTCTCTTTTCCCTTTATCTCATAAACAAAAAGATAAGAAGGTAAATAGATCACAAAAAAACGAAAATTTGAGAGTTTATGTATGCTAAAAATTTAAAACAACAACAAATGTAAATAAAACAAATTTCTTCACACACCTCAAATGAACACAAAAGTTTTGATATCCAAGTTTGGGAAATTCCAGTAGTTCAAACCTAATAGCTTGGCCTTTTTTAAGAAAGATTTCTAATTGATCCTACACATGGTTTAAATATGGATAGGAATGCTTGAAATATGTTAAAGATACAAATGATCTATGGATCCAAACCTCATTAAATTCTGAATTGAACATGTGGTGGGATATTTACCCTAGTCAAACAAGTCATTATTTTTCCCATTTACAAAAAGCTGACCTAACAATCATAGATGATTGTAAACTGAATTATCGGTCAATCTTGCGTAATGGACTATATTTTTTTAAGAAATGACTTATGGATTGGGAGTCAACACCCTGTTAAAAATACCATGCCTCCCCCTTTTCCCGATGATTGCAAAACCAAACCTATAAAAACTAGAAAGGGTTTACAATCCCTAAAATTTACAGACACTTTTTGGAATTATTTCTCTGTACATTTGTTCATTTCCATTTTAGATGTATACTTTTTTCTGAAATCAAAACTTGAGCTCTCACTTTTCCCTTTATCTTGTAAACAAAAAGATAAGAAGGCAAATAGATCACAACAAAAACAAAATATTTGAGTTCATGTATGATAAAAATTTAAAACCAGAATAAATGTAAGTAAATAAAATTTATTCACACACCACAAATGAACACAAAAGTTTTGATATCCAAGTTTGGGAAATTCCACTAGTTCAACCCTAATAGCTTGGACTTCTTTAAGAAAGAGATTACTAATTGATACTACACATGTTTTAAATATGGATATGAATGCTTGAAATATGTTAAAGATGCGAATGACCGATGGATCCAAAGCTCATTAAATTCTAAAGTGAACGTGTGGTGGAATATTTACCCAAGTCAAACAAGCCATTATTTTGCCCAGTTACAAAATGTTGACCTAACAATCTTAGACGATTGTAAACTAATTTATCGGTCAATCATGCGTAATGGGCTATATTTTTGTAAGAAATGACTTATGGATTGGGAGTCAACACCTAGTTAAAAATCGCCCGCTTCCCTCTTTTCCCGATGATTGCAAAACCTAGCATATAAAAAATAGAAAGCGTTTACGATCCTTAAAAATTACAGAAACTTTTTGGAATTATCTCTATCTACATTTGTGCATTTCCATTTTAGAAGTATACTTTTTTCTTAAATGAAAACTTGAGTTTTCACTTTTCCCTTTATCTCGTAAACAAAAACTTAAGGCAAATAGATGACAAAAAATTTAAAATTTTAGAGTTTTCATATGGAAAAATTTTAAAACAACAACAAATGTAAGTAAAGAAAATTTATCCACACACAAAAAAAGAACACAAAAATTATTATATCCTAGTTTCGGAAATTCCAATAGTTCAACTCTAATAGCTTGGAATTTGGTTAGAAATATATTTCTAATTGATCCTACACATGTTTTAAATATGGATATGAATGCTTGAAACATGATAAAGATGCAAATGTCCTATGGATCTTAACCTCATTAAATTCTCAAGTGAATGTGCGTTGGGATATTTACCTGACTCGAACAAGCCATTATTTTGCCCATTTACAAAAATTTTACCTAACAAACATTGATGATTGTAAAGTGATTTATCTTTCAATCATGCGTAACGAGCTATATTTTTTGTTAGAAATGACTTATCGATTGGGAGTCAACACACAGTTAAGAATCCCCCGCCTTCCACTTTTCTTGATGATTGCAACACTTCCCAATTAAAAAATTGAAAGAGTTTACAATCCCAAAAAATTACAAACACTTTTTTAAATTATCTCTCTGTACATTTGTGCATTTCCATTTTGGATGTATACATTTTTCTTCAATCAAAAGTTGAGTTTTCACTTTTCCCTTAATCTCGTAAACAAAAGGATAAGGCAAATAGATCACAACAATATGAAAATATTAGAGTTTATGTATCCAAAAAATTTAAAACAACAACAAAAGGAAGTAAAGAAAATTTATTCACACAACCCAAATGAACACAAAAGTTTTGATATCCAATTTTTGGAAATTCCACTAGTTCAACTGTAAGAGCTTGGAATTTTATACGAAAGAGATTTCTAATTGATCCGACACATGTTATAAATATGGATATGAATGCTTGAAACATGTTAAATATGCCAATGACCTATGGATGAAAACATCAATAAATTCTCAAGTGAACGTGCGGTGGGATATTTACTCGAGTCAAACAATCCATTATTTTGATCATTTACAAAAAGTTGACCTAAAATCATAGATGATTGTAAAGTGATTTATCGGTCAATCATGCGTAATGGGATACATTTTAGTAGGAAATGACTTATGGATTGGGAGTCAACATTTAGTTAAAAATCCTCCGCCTCCCCCTTTTTCCCCACGTTTGCAAAACCTAATATATATAAACTAGAAAGAGTTTACAATCCCTAAAAATTATTGACACTTTTTTGGAATTATCTCACTATACATTTGTGCATTTTCATTTTAGATGTATACATTTTTCTTCAATCACAACTTGAGTTTTAACTTTTCCATTGATCTCCTAAACAAAAAGATAAGGCAAATAGATCACAGCAAAATGAAAATTTTAGAGTTTATGTATGCAAAAAACTTAAAACATCAATAAATGTAAGTAAAGAAAATTTATTCACACACCACAAATGAACACAAAAGTTTTGATTTCCATGTTTGTGAAATTCCACTAGTTCAACCATAATAGCTTTTAATTTTTTAAGAAAGAGATTTGTAATTGATCCTACACATGTTTTCAATATGGATATGTATGTTTGAAACATGTTAAAGATCCAAATGACCTATGGATCCAAACCTCATTAAATTCTCAAGTGAATGTGCGGTGGGAAAATTTCCCGAGTAAAACAAGCCATTATTTTGCCCATTTACAAAAAAGCTAACCCAACAATCATAGATGATTGTTAAGTGATTTATCGGTCAATCATGCGTAACGGGCTATAGTTTTGTAGGAAATGACTTATGGATTGGGAGTCAACCCTCAATTAAGAATCCCCCACCTCCCCTTTTGAAAATGATTACAAAACATGATTTAAAAAATTGAAAGAGTTTACAATCCCTAAAAATTATACACACCTTTTGGAATATCTACATTTATGGATTTCCATGTTAGATGTATACTTTTTTCTTAAATCAAAACTTGAGTTTTCACTTTTCCCTTTATCTCGTAAAAAAAAAGATAAGGAAAATAGATCACAACAAATTTAAAATTTTATAGTTTACATGTACAAAAAATTTAAAACAACAACGAATGTAAGTAAATAAAATTTATTCACACACCACAAATGAACATAAAATTATTTATATCCAAGTCTGGGAAATTCATATAGTTCATTCCTAATAGCTTGGAATTTTATAAGAAATACATTTCTAATTGTTCCTACGCATGTTTTAAATATAGATATTCACGCTTGAAACATGATAAAGAAGCAAATGACCAATCGATCTAAACCTCATTAAATTCTGAACATGCGGTGGGATATTTACCCGAGTCAAACAAGCCGTTATTTTTCCCATTTACCAAAAGTTGACCTAACAATCATAGATTATTTTAAAGAGATTTATTGGTTAATCATGCATTATGGGCTATATATTTTGTAAGAAATGTCTTATGGATTGCGAGTCAACACTCAGTTGAAAATCCCCCGTCTCCCCCTTTTATCGACGATTGTGAAACCTAATATATAAAATCTAGAAAGAGTTTACAATCAATAAAAATTACAGACACTTTTAGGAATTATCTCTGTCTACATTTGTGCATTTCCATTTTAGATGTATACTGTTTTCTTAATCAAAACTTGAGTTTTCACTTTTCCCTTTATCTCGTAAACAAAAAGATAAGGCAAATAGATCACAACAAAATGAAAATTTTAGAGTTGATGCATGCAAAAAAATTGAAGCAACAACAAATGTAAGTAAATAAAATTTATTCACACACCACAAATGAACACAAAAGTTTTTATATCCAATTTTGAGAAATTCCACTAGTTAAACCCATATAGCTTGGAATTTTATAAGAAAGTGATTTCTAATTGATCCTCAACATATTTTAAATATAGATATGCATGATTGAAACATGATAAAGATTCAAATGACCTATGGATCCAAACCTCATTAAATTCTCAAGTGAATGAATGCTGGGATATTGACTCGAGTCAAACAAGACATTATTTTGTCAATTTACAAAAAGTTGACCTAACAATCATAGATGATTGTAAAGTGATTTATCGGTCAATCATGCGAAACGAACTATACTTTTTGTTAGAAATGACTTATTGATTGGGATTCAACACACAGTTAAGAATCCCCCACCTCCTCCTTTTCCCGATGATTGCTAAACATAATAAAAAAAAAACTTGATGTATCCAATGCCAATCATGTGGTATGGCTATATTTTTTTGTAAGAAATGACTTATGGATTGGGAGTCAACACTCAGTTGAAAATCCCCCGTCTCCCCTTTTTTTTTTTATGATTGCAAAACCTAATATATAAAAACTAAAAAGAGATTCCAATCCCAAAAAAATTACAGACACTTATTAAAATTATCTCTCTTTACATTTGTGCATTTCCATTTTGAATGTATACATTTTTATTAAATCAAAACTTGAGTTTTCAGTTTGCCCTTTATCTCGTAAACAAAAAGATAAGGCAAATAGATCTCAACAAATTTAAAATTTTAGAGTTTACATATGCAAAAACTTTAAAACAACAACAAATGTAAGTAAAGAAAAGTTATTCACACACCACAAATGAACACAAAAGTTTTTATATCCATGTTTTGGAAATTCCAATAGTTCAACCCTAATAGCTTGGAATTTTATAAAAAATACATTTCAAATTGATCCTACGCATGTTTTAAATATGGATATGCACGCTTGAAACATGATAAATATGCAAATGATCTATGGATCTAAACCTCATTAAATTCTAAAGTGAACGAGAGGTGGGATATTTACCCGAGTCATACAAGTAATTATTTTTCCCATTTACCAAAAGCTGACCTAACAATCATAGATGAATGTAAAGTGATTTATCGGTCAATCATGTGTTATGGGCTATATTTTTATTAAGAAATGACTTATGGATTGGGAGTCAACACTCAGTTGAAAATCCCCCGTGTCTCCCTTTTTTCGACGATTGTGAAACTTAATATATAAAAACTAGAAAGAGTTTACCATCCCTAAAAATTACGAACACTTTATGGAATTATCTCTGTCTACATTTGTGCATTTCCATTTTAGATGTATACTTTTTTCTTAAACCAAAACTTGAGTTTTCTCTTTTCCCTTTATCTCTTAAACAAAACGATAAGGAAAATAGATGACAACAAAATAAAAATTTTAGAGTTTATGTATGAAAAAATTTTTAAACAACAACAAATGTATGTAAAGAAAATTTATTAATACACCACAAATGGACACAAAAGTATTGATATCGAAGTTTGAGAAATTCCACAAGTTCAACCATAAAAGATTGAAATTTTAGAAGAAAGAGATTTGTAATTGATCCTACATATGTTTTAAATATGGATATGCATGCTTGAAACATGTTTAAGATACAAATGACCTATGGATCCAAACCTCATTAAATTCTCAAGTGAACGTTCAGTGAGAAATTTACCAAAGCAAACAAGCTATTATTTTGCCCATTTACAAAAAGCTGACCTAACAATCAATAAATGATTGTAAAGTGATTTATTGGTCAATCATGCGTAATGGGTTATAGTTTTGTAGGAAATGACATATGGATTGGGAGTCATCACTCAATTAAGAATCCCCAGCCTCCCCTTTCATAGATGATTACAAAACATGATATAAAAAATTGAAAGAGTTTTCAATCCCTAAAAATTACACTCCTTTTGGAATTATCTCTCACTACATTTGTGCATTTCCATTTTAGATGTAAAATTTTTTCTTAAATCAAAACTTGAGTTTTTTACTTTTCCCTTTATCTTGTAAACAAAAAATAAAGCAAATAGATCACAACAAATTTAAAATTTTAGAGTTTACATATGCAAAAAATTTAAAACATCAACAAATGTAAATAAATAAAATTTATTCACACACCATAAACGAACACGATAGTTTTTATATCCAAGTTTTTGAAATTCCAATACTTCAACCCTAATAGTTCAGAATTTTATAAAAAATATATTTCTAATTGATCCTACGCATGTTTTAAATATATGATATGCACGCTTGAAACATGATAAAGATGCAATTGACCTATGGATCTAAACCTCATTAAATTCTAAAGAGAACGTGTGGTGGGATATATACCCGAGTCAAACAAGCAATTATTTTGCCCATTTACCAAAAGCTGACCTAACAATCATAGATGATTGTAAAGTGATTTATCGGTCAATCATGTGTTACGGGCTATATGTTTTGTAAGAACTGACTTATGGATTGGGAGTCAACACTGAGTTGAAAATCCCCCATCTCCCCCTTTTTTCGATGATTGCGAAACCTAAAATATAAAGACTAGCAAGAGTTTACAATCCCTAAAAATTAGAGACACTTTTTGTAATTATCTCCGTCTACATTTGTGCATTTCCATTTTAGATGTATACTTTTTTCTTCAATCAAAACTTGAGTTTTCACTTTTCCTTTTATCTCTTTAACAAAAAGATAAGGCAAATAGATTACAACAAAATAAAAATTTTAGTGTTTATGTATGCAAAAAATTTTAAACAGCAACAAATGTTAGTAAAGAAAATTTATTCACACAGGACAAATGAACACAAAAGTTTTGATATCGAAGTTTCAGAATTCCACTAGTTCAACCGTTATAGATTTGAATTTTATAAGAAAGTGATTTTTAATTGATCCTACACATGTTTTATATGTGGATATGCATGATTGAAACATGATAAAGATGCAAATGACCTAAGGATCCAAACCTCATTAAATTCTCAAGTGAATGTGCGGTGGGATATTTACCCGAGTCAAACAAGCCATTATTTTGCCCATTTACAAAAAGTATACCTAACAATCATAGATGATTGTAAACTGATTTATACGTCAATCATGTGTAACGAGCTATATGTTTTTGTTAGAAATCACTTATGGATTGGGAGTCAACACTCAGTTAAGAATCCCCCACCTCCCCCTTTTCCCTATGATTGCAAAACTTTATAAAAAAAACTTCAAAGAGATTACAATCCCAAATAAATTATAAACACTTTTTTAAATTAGCTCTCTTTACATTTGTGAATTTCCATTTTGGATGTATACATTTTTCTTAAATCAAAACTTTTGTTTTCTCTTTTCCATTTATCTCGTAAATGAAAAGATAAGGCAAATAGATCACAACAAAATGAAATTTTTAGAGTTTATGTATGCAAAAAATTTTAAACAACAACAAAAGTATGTAAAGAAAATTTATTCACACGCCTCAAATGAACACAAAAGTTTTGTTATCCAAGTTTGGGAAATTCCACTAGTTCAGCCCTAACAAATTGGAATTTTATAAGAAAGAGATTTCTAATTCATCCTATACATGTTTTAATTGTGCATATGCATGCTTGAAACATGTTAAAGATGCAAATGACCTATGGATCCAAACCTCATTAAATTCTCAAGTGAACATGCAGTGGGATATTTATCCGAGTGAAACAAGCCATTATTTTGCCCATTTACAAAATATTTACCTAACTATCAGAGATGATTGTAAAGTGATTTATGGATCAATCTTATGTTACGGGCTATATTTTTTATGTAAGAAATCATTTATGGATTAGGAATCAACACTTTGTTAAAAATCCCTCGCCTCACGCTTTTCCAAACGATTGGAAAACCTAATATATAAAAACTAGAAAGAGTTTACAATTCCTAAAAATTTCAGAAACTTTTTCGAATTTTCTCTCTCTACATTTGTGCATTTCCGTATTAGATGTATTCTTTTTTCTTCAATATAAACTTGAGTTTTCACTTTTCCCTTTATCCTGTAAACAAAAAGATAAGGCAAATAGATCACAACAAATTTCAAATTTTAGAGTTTACATATGCAAAAAATTTAAAACAACAACAAATGTAAGTAAAGAAAATTTATTCACACACCACAAATGAACACAAAAGTTTTGATATCTAAGTTGGGAAATTCCAATAGTTACCAGTTTGGAATTTTATAAGAAAGACATTTCTAATTGGTCCTACCAATGTATTAAATATGGATAAGAACGCTTGAAACATGATAAAGATGCAAATGACCTATGGATCCAAACCTCATTAAATTCTCAAGTGAATGTGTGGTGGGATATTTAACCGAGCCAAACAAGCCATTATTTTTTCCATTAAAAAAAGCAGACTTTATAATCATAGATGGTTGTAAAGTGATTTATTGGTCAATCATGCACTACGGGTTATATATTTTTGTATGAAATGACTTATGGATTGGGAGTTAACACAGTTAAAAATCCCCTGCCTCCCCCTTTCCCAATGATTGCAAAATCTAATATATAAAAACTAGAAAGATTTTACAATCCCTAAAAATTATAGACACTTTTTCAAATTATCTCTCTCTACATTTGTACATTTAAATTTTAGATGTATATTTTTTTCTTAAATCAAAACTTGTGTTTTCAATTTCCCCTTTATCTTGTAAATAAATCACCGCAAAATAAAATTTTTAGAGTTTATGTATGCAAAAAATTTAAATCAACAACAAAGCATGTAAAGAAAATTTATTCACACACCACAAATGAACACAAAAGTTTTGCTATCCAAGTTTGGGAAATTCCACTAGTTCAACCCTAATTGCTTCGAATTTTATAAGAAAGAGATTTCTAATAGATCCTACACATGTTCTAAATATGGAAGTGCATGCTTGAAACTTGTTAAAGATGCAAATGACCTATCAATCCAAACCTCATTAAATTCTCAAGTGAACATGTAGTGGAATATTTATACGAGTCAAACAAGCCATTATTTTGCACATTTAGAAAAAATTGACCTAACAATCGTAGATGATTGTAAAGTGATTTATCGGTCAATCATGCATAACGAGCTATATTTTTTTGAGAAATGACTTATGGATTGGGAGTCAACACACATTTAAGAATCCCCCGTCTCCCCCTTTTCCTGATGATTGCAAAACCTATAAATAAAAACTTGAAAGAGTTTACAATCCTTAAAAATTATAGACACTTTTTTAAATTATCTCTCTCTACAATTCTCCATTTCCATTTTCTATGTATACATTTTTCATAAATCAAAACATGAGTTTTAACATTTCCATTTTTTTTGTAAACAAATAGATAAGGCAAATAGATCACAACAAAATGAAAAATTTAGAGTTTATGTGTGCAAAAAATTTAAAACAACAACAAAAGTAAGTAAAGAAAGTTTATTCATACACCACAAATGAACACAAAAGATTTAATATCCAAGTTCTTGAAATTCCACTAGTTCAACCCTAATAGCATGAAATTTTATAAGAAAGAGATTTCTAATTGATCATACACATGTTTTAAATATGGATACGCAAGCTTGAAACATGAAAAGATGCAAAGGACTTATGGATCCAAACCTCTTTAAATTATCAAGCGAACGAGCGGTGGGATATTTAACCGAGTCAAATAGGCCATTAATTGCCCATTAACAAAAAGATGACCTTACAATCATAACTGGTTGTAAAGTGATTTATCGGTCAATCATGCACTACGGGCTATATTGTTTTGTAAGAAATGACTTATGGATTGGGAGTTAGCACACAATAAATAAAATTTATTCACACACCACAAATGACAAAAAAAGTTTTGATATCCATGTTTGGAAAATTCCACTTGTTCAACCCTAATAGCTTGGAATTTTATAAGAAAGCTATTTCCAATTGATCCTACACATGTTTTAAATATGGATATGCATGCTTGAAACATGTTAAAGATGCAAATGACCAATGGATCCAAACCTCATTAAATTCTAAGGTGAACATGCAGTGGGATATTTACCCGAGTCAAACAAACCATTATTTTGCCCATTTATAAAAAACTGACCTAATAATCAGAGATGATTTTATAGTGATTTATCAGTTAATCATGCGTAACAAGCAATATTTTTTGTAAGAAGTGACTTATGGATTGGGAGTCAACACTCAGTTAAAAATCCCTCGCCTACCCCTTTTCCCGACGATTGCATAATCTAATATATAAAATTTGGAATTACAATCCCTAAAATTTACTGACACTTTTTGGAATTATCTCTCTCTACATTTGTGCATTTCCATTTTAGATGTATACATTTTTCTTAAATCAAAATTTGAGTTTTAACTTTTCCATTTATCTCTTAAACAAAAAGATAAGGCAAATAGATAACAACACAATGAAAATTTTAGAGTTTATGTATGCAAAAACTATAAAACAACAACAAACTGTAAGTAAAGAAAATTTATTCACTCACCAAAAAATAAACACAAAAGTTTTGATATCCAAGTTTGGGAAATTCCACTAGTTCAACCCTAATAGCTAGGAATTTTATAAGAAAGAGATTTCTGAATTATCCTACACATGTTTTAAATATGAATATGCATGCTTGAACCATCTTAAAGATGAAAATGACCTATGGATCCAAAACTCATTAAATTCACGTGCGGTGGGATATTTACCCGAGTCAAACAAGCCATTTTTACAAAGAACCTGACCTAACAATCATAGGCGATTGTAAAGTGATTTATCGTTCAATAATGCATAACGAGGTATATTTTTGTAAGATATGACTTTGGATTGGGAGTCAATACTCAGTTAAAATCCCCCGTCTACCCCTTATCCCAACGATTGCAAAACCTAATATATAAAAAATAGAAACAGTTTTAATCCCTAAAAATTACTAACACTTTTTGGAACTATCTCTCTCTACCTTTCTGCATTTCCATATGAGATGTATACTTTTTTCTTTAATCAATGCTTGAGTTTTCACTTTTCCCATTATCTCGTAAACAAAAAGATAAGGGAAATAGATCACAACAGAAAGAAAATTTTAGAGTTTATGTATGCAAAAAGTTTTAAACAACAACTTAAGTAAAGAAAATTTATTCACAAACCACAAATGAAGACTAGAGTTTTGATATCAAAATCGGGAAATTCGACTAGTTCAACACTAATAGCCTCGAATTTTATAAGAAAAAGATTCTAAATTATCCTACACATGTTTTAAATATGGATATGCATGCTTAAAACATGTTAAAGATGCAAATGACTTATGGATCCAAACCTCAATAAATTCTCAAGTGAACGTGCGGTGGGATATTTACCCGAGTCAAACAAGCCATTATTTTTCCTATTTACTAAAAGCTGACCTAGCAATCATAGCTGATTTTAAAGTGATTTATCAGTCAATCAAGCGTAACGAGTGACATATGTGTAAGATATGACTAATGGATTGGGAGTCAACACTAAGTTAAAAATCCCCAACCTTCCCCTTTTCCCGACGATTGCAAAACCTAATCTATAAAAACCAGAAAGAGTTTACAATCCCTAAAAGTTACGGACAATTTTTGAAATTATCTCTCTCTACATTTTTGCATTTCCATTTTAGATGTATACATCTTTGTTAAATCAAAACTTGAGTTTTCATTTTCCTCTTATCTCATAAACAAAAAGATAAGGCAAACAACTTACAACCAAAAGAAATCTTTTGAGTTTATGTATGCAAAAAATTCAAAACAACAACAAATGTAAGTAAAGAAAATTTATTCACAAACCACAAATAAACACAAAAGTTTTGATATCCAAGTTTGGGAAATTCCAATAATTCAACCCTAATAGCTTTGAATTTTGTAAGAAAGAGAATTCTAATTGATCCTACACATGTTTCAAATATGGATATGTATGCTTGAAACATGTTAAAGATGAAAATGACCTATGGATGCAAACCTCATTAAATTCTCCAGTGAAGGTGTGGTGGGAAATTTACCCGAGTCCAACAAGCCATTATTTTGCTCATTTACAAAAAGCTGACCTAACAAACATAGATGATTGTAAAGTGATTTATCGATCAATCATGCATAACGGGCCATATTTGTGTAAGAAATGACTTATGGATTTGGAGTCACTCAATAAAAAATCCCCCGCCTCCCCCTTTTCTCGACGATTACAAAACCTAATATAAAAAAACTAGAAAGAGTTTAACAATCCTCAAAAAATATAGACACTTTTCGGAATTATCTCTCTCTACATTTGTGCATTTCCATTTTAGATGTTTACTTTTTTCTTAAATCAAAACTAGGGTTTTCACTTTTCCCTTTAACTCGCAAACAAAAAGATAAGGCAAATTAATCACAACAAAACTTAAGTTTTAGATTTCATGTATGTAAAAAATTCAAAAAAAACAAAAAATGTAAGTAAAAAATTTATTCACACACCACAAATTACCATGAAAGTTTTGATATCCAAGTTTGGGAAATTCTACCAGTTCAACCCTACTAGCTTGGAATTTTATCTGAAAGAAATTACTAATTTATCCTACACATGTTTTAAATATGGATATGCATGCTTGAAACATGTTAAAGATGCAAATGACCTATGGCTCCTAACCACATTAAATTCTCGAATGAACATGCGGTGGGATATTTACCCGAGTCAAACTAGCCATTATTTTGCTCATTTACAAAAAGCTGACCTAACAATCATAGAAGATTTTAAAGTGATTTATAAGTCAATCAAGTGTAATGGGCTATATTTTTTTCATAAATAACTTATGGATATGGAGTCAACTCTCAAATAAAAATCCCCCGCCTTCCCCTTTTCCCAACGATTGCAAAACCTAATATATAAAAACTAGAAAGAGTTTACAATACCTAAACATTATAGACACTTTTTGGAATTATCTCTCTCTAGATTTTTGCATTTCCATTTTAGATGTATACTTTTTTCTAAAATGAAAACGTGAGTTTTCACTTTTCCCTTTATCTCGTAAATAAAAAGATAAGGCAAATAGATCATAACAAAACGAAAATTTTAGAGTTTACATAGGAAAAAAATTCAAAACCACAACAAATATTAGTAAATAAAATTTATTCACACACCACAAAGGAACACAAAATTTTTGATATCCAAGTTTGGGAAATTCCACCAGTTCAACCCTGATAGCTTGGAATTTAATAAGAAAGAGATTTCTAATAGATCCAACATATGTTTTAAATATTCACATGCATGCTAGAAACATGTTAAAGATGCAAATCACCTATGGATCCAAACCCCATTAAATTCTCAAGTGAACGTGTGGTGGGATATTTGTCAAAGTCAGACAAGCCATTATTTTGCCCATTTAAAAAAGCTGACCTAAAAATCATAGATGATTGTTAATTGATTTATCTGTCAATAATGCCTAACTGGCTATATTTTTGTAAGAAATGACTTATGGATTGGGAGTCAACATTCACTTAAAAATCCCCCGCCTTGGCCTTTTCCCGATGTTTGTAAAACCTAATATATAAGAACTAGAAACAATTTATAATCCCAAAAAATTACAAAAACTTTTTGGATTTATCTCTCTCTCTACTTTTGTGCATTTCCATTTTAGATGTATACTTTTTTATAAAATCAAAACTTGAGTTTTCACTTTTCCCTTAATCTCGTAAACAAAAAGATAAGGCAAATAGATCACAACAAAACAAAAATTTTAGAGTTTATGTACGCAAAAAATTCAAAACAACAACAAATGTAAGTAAGGAAAATTTATTCACACACCACAAATGAGCACAAAATTTTTTATATCAAAGTTTGGGAAATTCCACGAGTTTAACCCTAATAGCTTGGAATTTTATAAGAAAGAGATTTCTAATTGATCCTACACATGTTCTAAATATGGATATGCTTGCTACAAACAATGTAAATATGCAAATGACCTATGGATCCAAACCTCATAAAATTCTAAAGTGAATGTGCGGTGCGATATTTACCCAAGTCAAACAAGCCATTATTTTGCCCATTAAAAAAAAGCTGACCAAACAATCATAGATGATTGTGAAGTGATTTATCAATCAATCAGGCGTAACAGGCTATATTTTTTGTAAGGAATGACTTATGGATTTGGAGACAATACTATGTCAAAAATCCCTAGCCTCCCTCATTTCCCGACTATTGAAATACCTAATATTTAAAAACTATTAAGAGTTTACAATCAGTAAAAATTACAAACATTTTTTGGAATTATCTCTCTCTACATTTGTGCATTTCATTTTAGAGGTATACATTTTTCTTAAATCATAACTTGAAATTTCTCTTTTCCCTTTATCTCGTAAACAAAAAGATAAGGCAAATAGATCACAACAAAACGTAAATTTTAGAGTTTTTGTAAGCAAAAAATTCAAAACAACAAGAAATGTTAGTAAATAAAATTTATTCAGACACCACAAATGTACACAAAGTTTTGATATCCATGTTTGGGAAATTCCACTAGTTCAACCCTAATAGTTATGAATTTTATAAGAAAGAGATTTTTAATTGATCCTACACATGTTTTAAATATTGATTTGTATGCTAGAAACCTGTTAAAGATGCAAATGACCTATGGATCCAAACCTCATTAATTTCTCAAGTGAACGTGCGGTGGAATATTTACCCGAGTCAAACTAGCCCTTTTTTTGCCCTATTACAAAAAAGCTTTGCTAACCATCATAGACAATTGTAAAGTGATTTATCGGTCAATCATGCGTAACGGGCTATATTTTTGTAAGAAATGACTTATGGATTGGGAGACAACACTATGTCAAAAATCGCCAACCTCCCTCATTTCCTGACGATTGCAAAACCTAATATATAAAAACTAGTATGAGTTTACAATCCATAAAAATTACAGACACCTTTTGGAATTTTCTCTTTCTACATTTGTGCATTTTCATTTTAGATGTATACTTTTTTCTTAAATCAAAACTTGAGTTTTCACTTTTCCCTTTATCTTGTAAACATAAAGAAAAAGGCAAATAGATCACAACAAAAAGAAAATTTTTGAGTTTATGTATGCAAAATATTCAAAACAACAACAAATGTCAGTAAAGAAAATTTATTCACACACCACAAATAGACACAAAAGTTTTTATATCCATGTTTGGGAAATTCCACCAGTTCAACCCTAATAGCTTTGAATTTTAAAAAAAAGAGATTTCGAATTGATCCAACATATGTTTTAAATATGGATATTCATGCTAGAAACATGTTAAAGATGCAAATGACCTACGGATCCAAACCACGTTAAATGCTAAAGTGAACGTGCAGTGGGATATTTACCCGAGTCAAACAAGCCATTATTTTGCACATTTACAAAAAGCAGACCTAATAATCATAGATGATTGTAAAGTGATTTATCAGTCAATAATGCATAACGTGATATATTTTTGCAAGAAATGACTTATGCATTGGGAGTCAACACTTAATTTAAAATCCCCCGTCTTCCCCTTTTCCCGACGATTGCAAAAATCAATGTATAAAAACTAGAAAGAGTTTACAATCCCTAAAAATTACTGACACTTTTTAGAATTATCCCTCTCTACATTTGTGCATTTCCATTTTTAAAGTATTCTTTTTTCTTAAATAAAAACTTGAGTTTTCCCTTTTCCCTTTTTCTCGGAAACAAAAAGATAAGGCAAATAGATTACAACAAAAGGAAACTTTTTGCATTTATGTATGCAAAAAATTCATCATAACAACAAATGTAAGTAAATAAAATTTATTCACACACCAAAAATGAACACAAAAGTTTTGATATCCAAGTTTCGAAAATTCCATCAGTTTAACCCTAATAGCTTAGAATTTTAGAAGAAAGAGAATTCAAATTGATCCTGCACATGTTTTAAATATCGATGTGCTTGCTTGAAACATGTTAAAGATGCAAATGATCCAAACCTCATTAAATTCTCAAGTGAATGTGAGGTAGGATATTTACCCGAGTCAAACAAGCCATTATTTTGCCTATTTACAAAAAGCTGACCTAACAATCATAGATGATTGTAAAGTGATTTATCGGTCAATAATGCATAACAAGCTACATTTTTTTAAGAAATGACTTATAGATTGAGAGTCAACACTCAATTAATAATCCCCCACCTTCCCCTTTTCTCGACGATTGTGAAACCTAATATTTAAAAAACTAGAAGCAGTTTACAATCCCTAAAAATTACAAAAACTATTTTGAATTATCTGTCTCTACATTTGTGATTTTACATTTAATATGTATTTTTTTTCTTAAATAAAATCGTAAATTTTCCCTTTTCCCTTTATCTCGAAAACAAAAAGATAAGGCAAATAAATGACAACAAAACAAAAATTTTAAAGTTTATGTATGCAAAAAACTCAAAACAACAACAAATGTTAGTAAAAAAAATTAATTCACACACCACACATGAACACAAAAGTTTTGCTATCAAAGTTTTGGAAATCTTACAAATTCAACCCTAATATTTCTATTTGATCCTACACATGTTTTAAATATGGATATGCATGCTAACATGTTAAAGAAGCAAATGGCCTATGGATCCAAACCTCATTAAATTCTCATGTGAATGTGCGGTGGGATATTTACCCAAGTCAAACAAACCATTTTTTTTCCCATTTACAAAAAGCTGACCTTACAATCATAGATGATTGTAAAGTGATTTATCGGTCAATCTTGCGCAATAGGCTATATTTTTTTTAAGAAATGACTTATGGATTGGGAGTCAACACTCATTTAAAAATCCCCGCCTCCCCCTTTTCCTGACGGTTACAAAACAAAAAATATAAAAATTGGAAAGAGTTTACAATATTTAAAAATTACATAAACTATTTGGAATAATCTGTCTTTACATTTGTGCATTTCCATTTATGATATATTATTTTTTATTAAATAAAAACTTGAGTTTTCCCTTTTCCCTTTTTCTAGGAAACAAAAAGATAAGGCAAATAAATCACAAACACACGAAAACTTTATTGTTTATGAGTGAAAAAAATTCATAACAACAACAATTGTAAGAAAAGAAAATTTATTCACACACCACAATTGAATTAAAAAGTTTTGATATTAGAGTTTGGGAAATCCCACCAATTCAACCCTAATAGTTTGAAATTTTATAAGAAATAGATTTTTAATTGATCCTATACATGTTTTAAATATGGATATACATGTTAAAGATGCAAATGACCAATAGATCCAAACAACCTTAAATTCTCAAGTGAACGTGCAGTGAGATATTTACTAGAGTCAAACAAGCCATTATTTTGCCCATTTACAAAAAGCTGACCTAACAATCATAAATGATTGTAAAGTGATTTATCGGTCAATTATGCGTAATGAGCTCTATTTTTGAAAGAAATGACTTATGGATTGGGAGACAACACTATGTCAAAAATCCCCAGCCTCCCTCATTTCTCGATGATTTCAAAACCTAATATATAAAAACTAGTAAGAGTTTACGATTCCTAAAAATTATAGACATTTTTGGATTTATCTCTCTCTACATTTTTGCATTTCCATTTTAGATGTATACTTTTTTCCTAAATGAAAAGTTGAGTTTTCACGTTTCCCTTTATCTCGTAAACAAAAACATAACGCAAATAGATCACAGCAAAACGAAAATTATAGAGTTTATGTATGCAAAAAATTCATCATAACAACAAATGTAAGTAAAGAAAATTTATTCACACACCAAAAATGAACACAAAAGTTTTGATATCCAAGTTTGGAAAATTCCATCAGTTCAACCCTAATAGCTTTGAATTTTATAAGAAAGAGATTTCAAATTGATCTTGCACATGTTTTATATATGGATATGCTTGCTTGAAACATGTTAAAGATGCAAATGATCCAAACCTCATTAAATTCTCAAGTGAATGTGAGGTAGGATATTTACCCGAGTCAAACAAGCCATTATTTTGCCTATTTACAAAAAGCTGACCTAACAATCATAGATGATTGTAAAGTGATTTATCGGTCAATAATGCATAACAATCTATATTTTTGTAAGTAATGATTTATAGATTGGGAGTCGACACTCAGTTAATAATCTCCCACCTACCCCTTTTCCTAAAGATAGATAAACCTAATATTTAACAACTAGAAAGAGTTTACAATCCCTAAAAATTATAGAAACTATTTGGAATTATCTGTCTCTACATTTTTTATTTTCCATTTAATATGTATTCTTTTTTATTAAATAAAAACTTAAATTTTCCCTTGTCCCTTTATCTCAGAAATATTAAGATAAGGCAAATGGATGACAACAAAACAAAAATTTTAGAGGTTATGTAAGTCAAAAATTCAAAACAACAACAAATGTAAGTAAAGAAAATTTATTCACACACCACACATGAACACAAAAGTTTTGATATCAAAGTTTGGGAAATTCCTCCAATTCAACCCTAATAGCTTGGAATTTTATAAGAATGAGATTTCTAATTCATCCTACACATGTTTTAAATATGGATATGCATGCTTGAAACATGTTAAAGATTCAAATGACCTATGGATGCAAACCTAATTAAATTCTCAAGTGAACTTGTGGTGGGATATTTACCCGAGTCAAACATGCCATTATTTTGCGTATTTTCAAAAATTTAACCTTACAATCATAGATGATTGTAAAGTGATTTATCGGTCAATCACGTGTAATGGGCTATATTTTTGTAAGAAATGACTTATGGATTGGGAGTCAACACTAAGTTAAAAATCCCCTTGTCTTCCCTTTTCCCGACGGTTGCAAAACCTAATATATAAAAACTAGAAAGAGTTTACAATCCCTAAAAATAACAGAAACGATTGTGAATAATTTGTCTCTTCATTTGTGCATTTCCATTTAAGATGTATTCTTCTTTTTTAAATAAAACCTTGAGTTTTCCCTTTTCCCTTTTTCTAGGAAAAAAAAAAGATAAGGCTAATAGATCACAAAAAATTGAAAATTTTAGAGTTTATGTTTGAAAAAAATTCATAACAACAACAATTGTATGTCAAGAAAATTTATTCACACACCACAATTGAACACAAAAGTTTTGATATCAGAGTTTGGGAATTTCCATCACTTCAACCCTAATAGTTTGGAATTTTATAAGAAAGAGAATTCTAATTTATCCTACACATGTTTTAAATATGGATATGCATGATTGAAACATGTTATAGACGCAAATGACCTATGGATCCAAACATCAATAAATTCTCAAGTGAATGTACGGTGGGATATTAACCCGAGTCAAACAAGCCATAATTTTGCCCATTTACAAAATGCTGACCTAACAATCATAGATTGTAAAGTGATTTATCGGTCAATCATGCATATGAAGATATATTTTTGTAAGAAATCACTTATGGATTGGGAGACAACACTATGTCAAAAATCCTCTCCCTCCCTCATTTCCCGACGATTGCAAAACCTAATATATAAAAACTAGTAAGAGTTTACAATCCCAAAAAATTACAGACACTTTTTGGAATTATCTCTTTCTACATTTGTGCATTTCCATTTTAGAAGTATTCTTTTTTCTTAAATCAAAACTTGAGTTTTCACTTTTCCCTTTATCTCGTAAACGAAAAGAAAGGGCAAATAGATAACAACTAAATGAAAATTTTTAAGTTTATGAATGCAACAAATTCAAAACAACAACAAAAGTAAGTAAAGAGAATTTATTCACACAACACAAATGAACAAAAAAGTTTTGATAACAAAGTTTTGGAAATTCCACCCATTCAACCCTAATAGCTAGGAATTTAACAAGAAAGACATTTCTAGTTGATCGTACATATGTTTTAAATATGGATATTCATGCTAGAAACATGTTAAAGATGCAAATGACCTATGGATCCAAACCACATTAAATTCTCAAGTGAACGCGTGGTGGGATATTTACGCGAGTCAAACAAACCATTATTTTGCACATTTACAAAAAGCTGACCTAACAATCCTAGATGATTGTAAAGTGATTTATCCGTGAATAATACATAATGGTCTATATTTTTGTAAGAAATGACCTATGGATTGGGAGTCTACACTCAGTTAAAAATCCCCTACCTTCGCCTTTTCCAGACGATTGGAAAACCAATTACACAAAAACTAAAAAGAGTTCACAATCCCTAAAAACTACATAACTTATTTGGAATTATCTATCTCTACATTTGTGCTTTTCCATTTAATATGTATTCTTTTTTCTTATATAAAAACTTGAGTTTTCCCTTTTCCCTTTATCTCGAAAACAAAAAGATAAGCAAATAGATCACAACAAAACGAAAATTATAGAGTTTATGCATGCAAAAAATTCATGATATCAACAAAAATAAGTTAAGAAAATTTATTCACATACCAAAAAATGCACACAAGTTTGGGAAATTCCACCAGTTCAACCCTAATGGTTTGGAATTTTATAAGAAAGAAATTTCCAATTGATCCTACACATGTTTCAAATATGGATATGCATGATTGAAACATGTTAAAGATGCAAATGACCTATGGATCCAAACCTCATTAAATTCTCAAGTGAATGTGCTGTGGGATATTTACCAAAGTCAAACAAGCCATTATTTTGCCTATTTACAAAAAGCAGACCTAACAATCATAGATAATTGTAAAGTGATTTATCAGTCGATAATGCATAACGGGCTATATTTTTGTAAGAAATAACTTCTAGATTGGGAGTCAACACTCAGTTAAAAATCCCCTGCCTTCCCCTTTTCCCGACGATTGCAAAACCTTATATTTAGAAACTAGAAAGAGTTTACAATCCCTAAAAATTACAGGAAGTATTTGGAATTATTTGTCTCGAAATTTGTGCTTTTTTATTTAATTTGTATTCTTTTTTCTTAAATAAAAAATTGAATTTTTCCTTTTCCCTCTATCTCGGAAACAAAAAGATAAGGCAAATAGATGACAACAACAAAAAAATTTTAAGAGTTTATGTACGCAAAAAATTCAAAACAACAACAAATGTAAGAAAAGAAAATTTATTCACAACCCACAAATGAACACAAAAGTTTTAATATCAAAGTTTGGGAAATTCCACCAATTCAACCCTAATAGCTTGGAGTTTTATAAGAAAGAGATTTCTATTTGATCCTACACATGTTTTAAATATGGATATGCATGCTTGAAACATGTTAAATATGTAAATGACCTATGGATCCAAACCTCATTAAATTCTCAAGTGAACGTGCGGTGGGATATTTACCCGAGTCAAACAAACCATTCTTTTTCCCATGGACAAAAAGCTAACCTTACAATCATAGATGATTGTAAAGTGATTTATCGGTCAGTCATGCATAACGGGCTATATTTTTTTAAGAAATGACTTATGGATTGGGAGTCAACACTCAGTTAAAAATCCCCACCTCCCCCTTTTCCTGACGGTTGCAAAACCAAAAATATAAAAAATAGAAAGAGTTTATAATCTTTAAAAATTACAGACACAATTTGGAATAATCTGTCTTTACATTTGTGCATTTCCATTTATGATGTATTATTTTTTTTAAATAATAACTTGAGTTTTCCTTTTTCCATTTTTCTAGGAAACAAAAAGATAAGGCAAATAGATCACAAAAAAACAAAAAATTTAGTGTTTATGAGTGAAAAAAATTCTTTATAACAACAATTGTAAGTAAAGAAAATTTATTCACACACCACAGTTGAACACAAAAGTTTTAGTGTTTATGAGTGCAAAAAATTCATTATAACAACAATTGTAAGTAAAGAAAAATTATTCACACACCACAGTTGAACACAAAAGTTTTGATATCAGAGTTTGGGAAATTCCACAAATTCAACCCTAATAGTTTGGAGTTTTATAAGAAAGAGATTTCTAATTGATCCTACACATGTTATAAATAAGGATATGCATGCTTGAAACATGTTAAAGATGTGAATGACCTATGGATCCAAATATTCTTAAATTCTCAAGTGAACATACGGTGGGATATTTACCTGAGTCAAACAAGACATTATTTTGCCCATTTAAAAAAAGCTGACCTAACAATCATAGATGATTGTAAAGTAATTTATCGGTCAATCATGCATCATGAGCTCTATTTTTGTAAGAAATGACTTATGGATTGGGAGACAACACTATATCAAAAATCCCTAGCCTCCCTCATTTCCTGATGATTTCAAAACCTAATATATAAAAACTAGTAAGAGTTTACAATCCCTAAAAATTACATACACTTTTTGGATTTATCTCTCTCTATATTTGTGCATTTCCATTTTAGATGTATACTTTTTTCCTAAATGAAAAGTTGAGTTTTCACTTTTCCCTTTTTCTCTTAACAAAAAGATAATGCAAGTAGATCACAACAAAATGAAAATTTTAGAGTTTATGTTTGCAAAAAATTCAAAATAACAAAAAATGTAAGTAAATAAAATTTATTCACACTCTACAAATGAACACAAAGGTTTTGTTATCAAAGTTTAAGAAATTCCACCAGTTCAACCCTAATCGCTTGGAATTTTATAAGAAAGAGATTTCTAATAGATCCTACACATATTTAAAACTATGGATCCAAACCTCATTAAATTCTCAAGTGAATGTGCGGTGGGATATTTACCTGAGTCAAACAAGCCATTATTTTGCCCATTTACAAAAAGTGGACCTAATAATCATTGATGATTGTAAATTGATTTATCGTTGAATAAAGCATGACAGGGTATATCTTTCTAAGAAATGACTTATGGATTGGGAGTCAACACTCAGTTAAAAATCCCCCACCTTCCCCATTTCCAGACGATTGTAAAACCTATTATATAAAAACTAGAAAGAGTTTACAATCCCTAAAAATTATAGACACTATTTGGAATTGTCTATCTCCACATTTGTGCATTTCCATTTCAAATGGATTCTTTTTTCTTAAATAAAAACTTGTGTTTCCCCCTTTCCCTTTTTCTAGGAAACAAAAAGATTAGTCAAATAGATCACAACAAAACGAAAATTTTAGAGTTTATGTTTGCAAAAAAAATCATAACAGCAACAATTGTAAGTAAAGAAAGTTTATTCACACACCACAATTGAACACAAAATTTTGGATATCAGAGTTTGGGAAATTCCACCAATTCAACCCTAATAGTGTGAAATTTTATAAGAAAGAAAATTCTAATTGATCCTACACATGTTTTAAATATGGATATGCATGCTTGAAACATGTTAAAAATGCAAATGACCTATGGATCCAAACATCATTAAATTCTCAAGTTAACGTGCGGTGGGATATTTACCTTAGTCAAACAAGCCATAACTTTGCCCATTTTCAAAAAGATGACCTAACAATCATAGTTAATTGTAAAGTGATTTATCGGTCAATCATGTGTAACGGGCTATTTTTTTGTAAGAAATGACTTATGAATTGGGAGTCAACACTATGTAAAAATCCCAGCCTCCCTCATATCCCAACGATTTCTAAACCTAATATGTAAAAACTAGTAAGAGTTTACAATCCCTAAAAATTACTAACACTTCTTGGATTTATCTCTCTCTACATTTGCGCATTTTCATTTTAGAAGTATACATTTTTCCTAAATCAAAACTTGAGTTTTCACTTTTCCCTTTATCTTGTAAACAAAAAGACAAGGCAAATAGATCACAACAAAACAAAAATTTTGAAGTTTATGTATGCAAAAATTCAAAAAAAAAAAACAATTGAAAGTAAAGAAAATTTATTCACACACCACAAATGAACACAAAAGTTTTGATATCCAAGTTTGAAAAATTCCACCAGTTCAACCCTAATAGCTTTGAATTTTATGAGAAAGAAATTTCTAATTGATCCTACAGATGTTTTAAATGTGGATATGCATGCTTGAAACATGTTGAAGATGTAAATGACCTATGGATCCAGACCTCGTTAAATTCTCTAGTGAACGTGCGGTGGGATATTTACCTGAGTCAAACAAGCCATTATTTTGGCCATTTACCAAAAGATGGCCTAACAATATAGATGATTGTAAAGTGATTTATCGGTCAATAGTGCATAATGGGCTATATTTTTTTAAGAAATGACTTATGGATCTAGAATCAACACAGTTAAAAGTTCACCACCGTCTCCTTTTCCCGACGATTACAAAACCTAATATTAAAAAACTAGAAAGAGTTTACAATCCGTAAAAAGTACAGAAACTAATTGGAATTATCTATCTTTATATTTGTTCATTTCCATTTGAGTTGTATTCTTTTTACTTAAATAAAAACTTGAGTTTTCCCTTTTCCCTTAATCTCGGAAACTTAAAGATAAGGCAAATAGATCACATCAAAATGAAAATAATAGAGTTTATGTATGCAAAAAATTCAAAGCAACAACAAACAAAAGTAAAGAAAATTTATTCACACTCCACAAATGAACACAAAATTTTTGATATCCAAGTTTGGGAAATTCCACCAATTCAACCCTAATAGCTTGGAATTTTATAAGAAAGAGATTTCTAATTGATCCTAAAAATGTTTTAAATATGGACATGCATGCTTGAAATATGTTAAAGATGCAAATGACCTATGGATCCAAACCTCATTAAATTCTCAAGTGAAGGTGCGGTGGGATATTTGCCCGAGTCAAACATGCCATTATTTTGCCCATTTACAAAAAGCTGACCTAACAATCATAGATGATTGTGAAGTTATTTAACGATCAATCATGCGTAATGAGCTATATTTTTGTAAGAAGTGACTTATGGATTGGGAGTCAACACTCAGTTAAAAATCCTCCACCTCCCTCTTTTCCCGACGGTTGCAAAACCTAATATATAAAAACTAGAAAGAGTTTACAATCCTTAGAAATTACAGATACTTTTTGGAATTACCTGTCTCTACAGGTAAGTTGAGTTTTCACTTTTCCCTTTATCTCGAAAGAAAAAAGATAAGGCAAATAGATCACAACAAAATGAAATTTTTTTATTTTATGTATGCAAAAAATTCAAAACAACAACAAAAGTAAGAACAAAATTTTTTTTCACACAACATAAATGGGCACAAAAGTATTGATATCCAAGTTTTGGAAATTCCACCAGTACAACCCTTATTGCTTGGAATTTTATAAGAAAGAGATTTCTAATTCATCCTACACATTATTTAAGAATGGTTATATATGCTTGGAACATGTTAAAAATGCAAATGTCCTATGGATTCTAACCTCATTAAATTCTCAAGTAAATGTGTAGTGGGATATTTACCCTAGTCAAACTAGCCATTATTTTGTGCATTTAAAAAAAGTTGACCTAACACTCATAGAAGATTGTAAAGTGATTTATCGATCAATAATGCAACGGGCAATATTTTTGTAAGAAATGACTTATGGATTGGGAGTCAACACTCAGTTAAAAATCCCCTGCCTTCCTCTTTTCCCAACGATTGCAAAACCTAATATATAAAAACTAGAAAGAGTTTACAATCCCATAAAATTACAGACACTTTTTAGAATTATCCCTCTCTACATTAGCGCATTTCATTTTTAAATGTATTGTTTTTTCTTAAATAAAAAATTGTGTTTTCCCTGTTCCATTTATCCAAGAAACAAAAAGATAAGGCAAATAGGTCACAACAAAATGAAATTTTTCGAGTTTATGTATGCAAAAAATTGAAAACAACAAAAAATGTAAGTAAAAAACATTTATTCACACACCACAAATGAACAGAAAAGTTTTCATATCAAAGTTTGGGAAATTCCACCAGTTCAACCCTTATAGCTTTGAATTTTATAAGAAAGAGATTTCTACTTGATCCTACATATGTTTTAAATATGGATATGTATGCTAGAAACATGTTAAAGATGCAAATGACCTATGGATCCAAACCTCATTAAATTCTCAAGTGAACGTGTGGTGGGATATTTACCTGAGTCAAACAAACCATTATTTTGCCCATTTAAAAAAAGTTGACCTTACAATCATAGATGATTGTTAAGTGATTTATTGGTCAATCATGCGTAACGGGCTATATTTTTGTAAGAAATGACTTATGGATTCGAAGTCAACACTCAGTTAAAAATCCTCCGCCTCGCCCTGTTCCTGACGGTTGCAAAACCGAATATAAACACTAGAAAGAGTTTGCAATCCCTAAAAATTATAGACACCTTTTGGAATTACCTGTCTCTACATTTGTGCATTTCCATTTTAGATTTTTACTTTTTTCTTTACTCAAAAGTTGAGTTTTCAGTTTTCCATTTATCTCGGAAACAAAAAGATAAGACAAATAGTCACAACACAACGAAATTTTTTTATTTTATATATGCAAAAAATTCAAATCAATAAAAACTATAAGAACATAAAATTTATTCACACAACACAAATGAACGCAAAATTTTTGATATCCATGTTTGGGAAATTCCACCATTTCAACCCTAATAGCTTGGAATTTTATAAGAAAGAGATTCAAGTTGATCCTACACATGTTTTAAATATGGATATGCATGCTTGAAACATGTTAAAGATGCAAATGACACATGGATCCAATCCTCATTAAATTCTCAAGTGAACGTACGGTGGGATATTTTGCCAAGTCGAACAAGCCATTATTTTTCCCAATTAAAAAAAATAGACCTAACAATCATAGGTGATTGTAAAGTGATTTATCGGTCAATCATGCGTAACGGGCTATATTTTTGTAAGAAATGACTTATGGATTTGGAGTCAACACACTATTAAAAATCACCCTCCTTCACCTTTTCCCGACGGTTCCAAAGCCAAATATATAAAAACTAGAAAGAGTTTAAAATCCCTAAAAATTAAAGACACTTTTTGGAATTACCTGTCTCTACATTAATGCCTTTCCATTTCAGACTTCTACTGTTTCTTTAATCAAAATTTGAGGTTTTCACTTTTCCCTTTATCTCGGAAACAAAAAGTTAAGGCAAATTGATCACTACAAAACAAAAATGTCCGCGTTCATGTATTCAAAAATTCTAAACAATAAAAAATGTAAGAAAATAAAATTTATTCACACAACACAAATGAACACAAAAGTTTTGTTATGCAAGTTTGGGAAATTCCACCCGTACAACCCTAATTGCTTAGAATTTTATAAGAAAGAGATTTCTAATTCATCCTACACATGTTTTAAATATGGATATGTATGCTTGAAACATGTTTAAGATGCAAATGTTCTATGGATCCAATCCTCATTAAATTCTCAAGTGAACGTGCGGTGGGATATTTACCCAAGTCAAACAAGCCATTATTTTGCCCATTGACAAAAAGTTATCCTAAAAATCATAGATGATTGTAAAGTGATTTATTGGTCAATAGCGCATAATAGGCTATATTTTTTTAAGAAATGATTTATGGATTGGGAGTCAATACGCAGTTTAAAATCCCACGCCTTCACCATTTCCAGACGATTGCAAAACCTAATCGTTAAAAAGTAGAAAGAGTTTACAATCCCTAAAAGTTAGAAACACTTTTTTGAATTACCTGTCTCTAAATTTGTGCATTTCCTTTTTAGATTTTTTATTTTTTCTTTAATCAAAAGTTGAGTTTTCCCTTTTCCCTTTATCTCAGAAACAAAAAGATAAGGCAAATAGATCACAACAAAATGAAAAAATTTTATTTTATGTATGCAAAACATTCAAAAAAACAACAAATATAAGTACAGAAAATTTATTCACACATCACAAATGAACACAAAAGTTTTCATTTCCAAGTTACGGAAATTCCACCAGTACAACCCGTATAGCTTAGAATTTTGTAAGAAAGAGATTTCTAATTCATCTTACACATGTTTTAAATATGGTTATGCATGCTAGGAACATGTTAAAGATGAAAATGTCCTATGGATCCAAACCTCATTAAATACTCAAATAAACATGCAGTGGGATATTTACCCTTGTCAAACTAGCCATTACTTTGCGCATTTACAAAAAGCTGACCTAACAATCATAGATGATTGTAAAGTGATTTATCGATCAATAATGCATAATGGGCTATATTTTTGTACGAAATGACTTATGAATTGGGAGTCAACACTCAGTTAAAAATCCCCCGCCTTCCCCTTTTCCTGATGATTGCAAAACCTAAAACATAAAAACTAGAAAGAGTTTACAATCCCTAAAAATTACGGACACTTTTTAGAATTATCCCTCTCTACATTTGTGCTTTTTCATTTTAAATGCATTTTTTTTCTTAAATAAAATCTTAAGTTTTCCCTTTTCCCTTTATCTCGGAAACAAAAAGATAACGCAAATAGATCACAACAAAACTAAAATTTTAGAGTTTATGTATGCAAAAAATTCAAAACAATGACTAATGTAGGTAAAAAAAATTTATTCACACACCACAAATGAACACAAAAGTTTTGATATCCAAGTTTGGGAAATTCCACCAGTTCCACCCTACTAGCATGGAATTTTATAAGTAAGAGATTTCTAATTTATCCTACACATGTCTTAAATATGGATCTGTATGCTAGAAACATGTTAAAGATGAAAATGACATATGGATCCAAACCTCATTAAATTCTTAAGTGAACGTGCGGTGGGATATTTACCGGAGTCAAACAAGCCATTATTTTGCCTATTTAAAAAAAGTTGACCTTACAATCATAAATGATTGTATGATTGTAAAGTGATTTATCGGTCAATCATGCGTAACAGACTTTACTTTTGTAAGAATTGACTGATGGATTGGGAGTCAACACTCAATTAAAAATTCCCCGGATCCCCCTGTTGCAAAACCTAAAATATTAAAACTAGAAATAGTTTACTATCCCCAAAAATTATAGACAATTTTCTGGTCTTACGTGTCTCAGCATTTTTACATTTCCATTTTACATTTTTACTTTTTTCTTTGATCAAAATTTGAGTTTTCACTTTTCCCTTTATCTCGAAAACAAAAAGATAAGGCAAAAAGATCACAACAAAATGAAAATTTTAGAGTTTATGTATGCAAAAAATTCAAAGCAACAACAAATTTAAGTAAAGAAAATTTATTCACACACCACAAATGAACAGAAAAGTTTTGAAATCCTAGTTTGGGAAATTCCACCAATTCAACCCTAATAACTTGGAATTTTATAAGAAAGAGATTTCTAGTTGATCCTAGACGTGTTTTAAATATGGATATGCATGATTGAAACATGTTAAAGATGCAAATGACCTTTGGATCCAATCCTCATTAAATTCTCAAGTGAACGTCCGGTGGTATATTACCCAACTCAAACAAGCCATTATTTTGCCCATTTACAAAAAGCTGACCTAACAATCATAGATGATTATAAAGTGATATATCGGTCAATAATGCATAACTGGCTATAGTTTTGTAATAAATGACTTATGGATTGAGATTCAACACTCAGTGAAAAATCCCCCGCCTTCACCTTTTCCCGACCATTACAAAACCTAATATTTAAAATCTAGAAAGCGTTTACAATCCCTAAAAATTACAGACACTTTTTGGAATTACCTGTCTCTACATTTGTGCATTTCCTTTTTAGATTTTTTCTTTTTTCTTTAATCAAATGTTGAATTTTCACTTTTCCCTTTATCTCGGAAAGAAAAAGATCAGGCAAATAGATCAGAACAAAAACGATTTTTTTTATTTTATGTATGAAAAAAATTCAAAACAAAAAAAAATATCATAACTGAAAATTTACACACACAAAACAAATGAACACAAAAGTTTTGATATCCAAGTTAGGGATATTCCACCAGTACAACCCTAATAGCTTGGAATTTTATAACGAAGAGATTTCTAATTCTTCCTACACATGTTTTAAATATGGATATGCATGTTTGAAACTTGTTTAAGATGCTAATGTCATTTGGATCCAAACCTCATTAAGTTCTCAAGTAAAAGTACATTGGGATTTTTACCCGTGTCAAACAAGCAATTATTTTGCACATTTACAAAAAGCTGACCTAATCATAGATGATTGTAAAGTGATTTGTTGGTCAATATTGCATAACAGGCCATATTTTTTTAAGAAATGATTTATGGATTGGGAGTCCACACTCAGTAAAAAATCCCACGTCTTCCCCATTTCCTGATGATTGCAAAACCTAATATATAAAAACTAAAAAAAGTTTACAATCCCTAAAAGTTATAGAAACTTTTTAGCGTTATCCCTCTCCACATTTGTGCATTTCCATTTTAAATGTATTCTTTTTTATTAAATAAAAAGTTGAGTTTTCCCTTTTCCCTTTATCTTGGAAACAAAAAGATAAGGCAGATAGATCACAACAAAAAAAAAAATTTAGAGTTCATGTATGCACAAAATTCAAAACAACAACAAATGTATGTAAAAGAAAATTTATTCACACACCTCAAATGACCACAAAAGTTTTGATATCAAAGTTTGGAAAAATTCCACCAGTTCTATCAAAATAGCTTGAAATTTTATAAGAAAGCGATTTCTAGGTGATCCTATACATGTTTTAAATATGCATATCCATGCTTGAAACATGTAAACGATACAAATGACATATGGATCCAATCCTCATTAAATTCTCAAGTGAACGTGCAGTGAGATATTTAGCCAAGTCAAACAAGCCATTATTTTTCCCATTTACAAAAAGCTGACCTTATAATCATTGATGATTGTAAAGTGATTTATCGGTCAATAATGCATAACAGGCAATATTTTTCTAAAAAATGACTTATTGATTGGGATTCAACACTTAGTTAAAAATCCCCCGCCTTCACCTTTTCCCGTCGATTGCAAAACCTAATATTTAAAAATTAGAAAGAGTTAACAATCCGTAAAAATTACATAAACTATTTGGAATTATCTGTCTCAAAATTTGTTCATTTCCATTTAAGATGTATTCTTTTTTCTTAATTAAAAACTTGAGTTTCCCCTTTTCCCTTTATCTCGAAAAAGAAGATCAGGCAAATAGATCACAACAAAACGAAAATTTTAGAGTTTCTGTATGCAAAAAATTCAAAACAACAACAAATGTAAGTAAAAAAAATTTATACACACTCCCCAAATGAACACAAAAGTTTTGATATCAAAGTTTGGGAAATTTCACCAATTCAACCCCAATAGGTTGGAATTTTATAAGAAAGACATTTCTAATTGATCCTACACATGTTTTAAATATGGATATGCATGCTTGAAACATGCTAAAGATGTAAATGACCAATGGATTCAAACCTCATTAAATTCTCAAGTGAAAGTACAGTGGGATTTTTACCCGAGTCAAACAAGCCATTATTTTGCCCATTTACAAAAAGCTGACCTTACAATCATAGATGATAGTAAAGTGATTTATTAGTCAATCATGCGTAATGGACTATATTTTTTAAAGAAATGACTTATGGATTGGGAGTCAACAATCAGTTAAAAATCCCATGCTTCCCCCTTTTCTCGACGGTTGCAAAACCTAATAGATAAAAACTAGAAAGAGTTTACAATCCCCAAAAAATAAAAAAACTATTTGGAATTATTTGTCTCTACATTTGTGCATTTCCATTTAAGATGTATTCTTTTTTCTTAAATATAAACTTGAGTTTTCCCTTTTCCATTTTTCTAGAAAACAAAAGGATAAGGCAAATAGATCAAAACAAAACAAAAATTTTAGAGTTTATGTTTGCAAAAAAAATCATAACAACAACAATTGTAAGTAAAGAAAATTTATTCACACACAACAATTGAACACAAATGTTTTGATATCAGAGTTTGGGAAATTCCACCAATTCAACCCTCATAGTTTGGAATTTTATAAGAAAGAAATTTATAATTGATCCTAGACATGTTTTGAATATGCATATGCATGCTTGAAACATGTTAAAGAAGCAAATGACTTATGGATCCAAAGATCATTAAATTCTCAAGTGAACGTGCGGTGGGGGTGGGATATTTACGCTAGTCAAATCAGCCATAATTTTGCCCATTTACAAAAAGCTGACAAACAGTCATAGATGATTGTTAAGTGATTTATCTGTCAATAATGCATAACGGGCTATATTTTTGTTAGAAATGACTTATTGACTGGAAATTAAGACGCAGTTAAATATTCCCAGCCTTGCCCTTTTCCCAACGATTACAAAACCTAATATATAAACTAGAAAGAGTTTACAATCCCTAAAAATTACAAAAACTATTTGGAATTATCTATCTCTACATTTGAGCTTTTCCATTTAAGATGTATTCTTTTTTCTTAAATAGAAACTTGAGTTTTCCCTTTTCCCTTTATCTTGGAAACAAAAAGATAAGGCAAATAAACCACAACAAAACGAAAATTTTAGAGTTTATGTATGCAAAAAATTCATAAAAACAACAAATGTAAGTAAAGAAAATTTATTCACACACCACAAATGAACACAAAAGTCTTGATATCCAAGTTTGAGAAATTCCACCAATTCAACCTTGGAATTTTAAGAGAAAGAAATTTCTAATTGATCCTAAAAATGTTTTATATATGGATAAGCATGCTTGAAACATGTTAAATATGCAAATGACCTATGGATCTAAACCTCATTAAATTCTCAAATAAACGTGCGATAGGATATTTACCCGAGTCAAACAAGCCATTATTTTGCCCATTTAAAAAAATCTGACCAAACAATCATAGATGATTGTAAAGTGATTTATCGGTCAATAAAGCATAACGGGCTATATTTTTGTCAGAAATGACTTATGGATTGGGTTTCAACGCTCATATAAAAATCCCCCGCCTTCCCAATTTCTCGACTATTACAAAACCTAATATTCAAAAACAAGAAAGATCTTACAATTCCTAAAAAGTATAGAAACTAATTGGAATTATCTTTCAATACATTTGTGCATTTCCATTTAAGAAGTATTCTTTTTTCTTAAATAAAAACTTGAGTTTTCCCTTTTCCCTTTACCTCAAAAACAAAAAGATAAGGGAAATAGATCACAACAAAAGGAAAATTTTAGAGTTTATGTATGCAAAAAATACAAAGCAACAACAAATGTTAGTAAAGAAAATTTATTCACAAACCACAAATGAACGCAAAAGTTTTGATATCTAAGTTTGGAAAATTCCACCAATTCAACCCTAATAGCTTGGAATTTTATATGAAAGAGATTTCTAATTTATCCTACACGTGTTTTAAATATGGATATGCATGCTTGAAATATGTTAAAGATGCAAATGACCTATGGATCCAAACCTCATTAAATTCTCAAGTGATCGTGCGGTGGAATATTTCCCGTGTCAGACAAGTCATTAGTTTGCCTATTTACAAAAAGATGACCTAACAATCATAGATGATTGTGAAGTTATTTATCGGTCAACAATCTGTAACGGGCTATATTTTTGTAAGAAATGACTTATGGATTGGGAGTTAACACTCAGTTAAAAATCCCCCGCCTCTCCCTTTTCCCGACGGTTGCAAAACCTAAAATATAAAAACTAGAAAGATTTTACAATCCCTAAAAATTACAAACACTTTTTTGAATTACCTGTCATTTGTGCATTTCCATTTTAGATTTTTAGTTTTGTTTTAATCAAAAGTTGAGTTTTCACTTTTCGCTTTATCTCGGAAACAAAAAGATAAGGCAAATAGATCACAACAACTAAATTCTCAGGTGAACGTTCGGTGGGATATTTACCCGAGTCAAACAAGCCATCAATTTGCCCATTTTAAAAAAGTTGACCTTAGAATCATAGAAGATTGTAAAGTGACTTATCGGTCAATCATGCGTAACATGCTATATTTTTGTAAGAAATGACTTATTGCTTGGAAGTCAACAATCAGTTAAAAATCCCCCGTCTCCCCCTTTTCCCGGCGGTACCAAAATTTAATATATAAAAACTAGAAAGAGTTTACAATCTCAAAAAATTATATACACTTTTTGGAATTACCTGTCTCTACATTTGTCCATTTTCATTTTAGATTTTTACATTTTTCTTTAATCAAAAGTTGAATTTTCATTTTTCCTTTTATCTTGAAAACAAAAAGGTAAGGCAAACAGATCACTACAAAACGAAAATTATAGAGTTTATGTATGCAAAAAATTTCAAAACAAAAACAAATGTAAGTAAAAAAAATTTATTCCCACACCACAAATGAACACAAAACTTTTGATATCCAAGTTAGGGAAATTCCACAAATTCAACCCTAACAACTTGGAATTTTATAAGAAAGAGATTTCTAATTGATCCTACACATGTTTTAAATATGGATATGCATGCTTGAAACATGTTAAAGATGCAAATGATCTATCGATCCAAACCTCATTAAATTCTCAAGTGAGCATGTTGTGAGATATTTACCTGAGTTAAACAAGCCATTCTTTTTCCCATTTAAAAAAAGCTGACCTAACAATCAAAAAGCTGACCTAACAATCATAAATGATTGAAAAGTGATTTATCGATCAATCATGCGTAACAGACTACATTTTTGTAAGAAATGACTTATGGAATGGGAGTCAACACGCCTCCCCCTTTTCCCGACGGTTGCAATACCAAATATATAAAAACTAGAAAGAGTTTAAAATCCCTAAAAAGTATAGAAACTTTTTGGAATTACTTGTCTCTTCATTTGTGCATTTCCATTTTAGATTTTTACTTTTTTCTTTAATCAAAAGTTGAGTTTTCACTTTTCCCTTTATCTCAGAAACAAAAAGATAAGACAAATAGATCACAACAAAACGAATTTTTTTGAGCTCAGTTCATGTATGCAAAAAATTCAAAACAAAAAAAAATGTAAGAGAAGAGAATTTATTCACACAACACAAATGAACACATAAGTTTTTTTATGCAAGTTTGGGAAATTCCACCAGTACAACCCTAATAGCTTGGAATATTATAAGAAATTGATTTCTAATTCATCCTACACAAGTTTTAAATATGGATAAGCATGCTTAAAACATGTTAAAGATGCAAATGTCGTATGGATCCAAACCTCATTAAATTCTCAAGTAAATGTGCGGTGGGATATTTACCCGAGTCAAATAGGCCATTATTTTGCACATTTACAAAAAGCTGACCTAACAATCTTAGATGATTGTAAAGTGATTTATCGGTCAAAAATGCATAACGGGCTATATTTTTGTAAGAAATGACTTTTGGATTTCTAGTCAACACTCAATTAAAAATCCTTTGCCTTCCCCTTTTCCAGACGAATGCAAACCCTATTGTATAAAAACTAGAAAGAGTTTACAATCCCTAAAAGTTACAGAAACTTTTTAGAATTTTCCCTGTCTACATTTGTGCATTTCCATTTTAAATGTATTATTTTCTCTTAAATAAAAACTTGAGTTTTCCCTTTTCCCTTTATTTCAGAAACAAAAAAATAAGGCAAATAGATCAAAACAAAGCGAAAATTTTAGAGTTTATGTACGCAAATAATTCAAAACAACAACAACTGTAAGTAAAGAAAATTTATTCACACACCACAACTGAACACAAAAGTTTTGATATCCAAGTTTGGGAAATTCCACCAGTTCAACCCTTATAGCTTGGTATTTTATAAGAAAGAGATTTCTAGTTTATCCTATACATGTTTTAAATATGGATATGCATGTTTAAAAAATGTACAAGATGCAAATGACCTACGGATCCAATCCTCATTAAATTCTCAAGTGAATGTGCGGTTGGAAATTTACCCAAGTCAAACAAGCAATTATTTTGCCCATTTACAAAAAGCTGACCTAACAATCGTATATGATTGTAAATTGATTTATCGGTCAATAATGCATAACATGCTATATTTTTGTAAGAAATGACTTATTGATTGGGAGTCAACACTCAGTTAAAAATCCCACGCCTTACATTTTCCTGACGATTGCAAAACCTAATATTTAAAAACTTGAAAGAGTTTACAATCCCTAAAAATTACAGATACAATTTGGAATTATCTGTCTCTACATTTGTGCATTTCAGTTTAAGAAGTATTATTTTTTCTTAAATAAAAACTTGAGATTTCGCTGTTCACTTTATCTCGGAAACAAAAAGATAAGGCAAATAGATCACAACAAAATGAAAATTTTAGAGTTTTTGTATGCAAAAAATTCAAGACAACAACAAATTTAAGTTAAGAAAATTTATTCACACACCACAAATGAACACAAGTTTTGATATCCAAGTTTAGGAAATTCCACAAAATTCAACCCTAATAGCTTGGAATTTTATAAGAAAGAGATTTCTAATTGAACCTACACATGTTTTAAATATGGCTATGCATGCTTAAAACATGTTAAAGATGCAAATGACCTATGGATCCAAACCTCATTAAATTCTCAAGTGAACGTGCAGTGGGATATTTACCCGAGTTGAACAAGCCATTCTTTTGCCCGTCTAAAAAAAGCTGACGTAACAATCATAAATGATTGTAAAGTGATTTATCGGTCAATCATGCATAGTGGGCTATATTTTTGTAAGAAATGACATATGGATTGGGAATCAATACACAACTTAAAATCACCCGCCTCCCCCTTTTCCCGACGGTTGCAACACCAAATATATAAAATCTAGAGAGAGTTTAAAATCCATAAAAATTACAGACACTTTTTGGAATTACCTATCTCTACATTTGTGCATTTTCAATTTAGATTTTTTACTTTTTTATTTAATCAAAAGTTGAGTTTTCACTTTTCCCTTTATCTCAGAAACAAAAATATAAGGCAAATAGATCACAACAAAACAAAAAAATTTGAGTTTATGTATGCAAAAAATTCAAAACAACAACAAATATAAGTAAAGAAAATTTATTCACACAATACAAATGAACAAAAAAGTTTTATTATGCAAGTTTGGGAAATTCCAACAGTACAACCTTAATAACTTGGAATTTTATAAGCATAAGATTTCTAATTCTTCCTACACATGTTTTAAATATGGATAAACATGATTGAAATATTTTAAAGATGCAAATGTCCTATCGATCCAAAACCTCATTAAAATCTCAAGTAAACGTGCGGTGGTATATTTACCCGAGTCAAACAAGCCATTATTTTGCACATTTACAACAAGTTGGCCTAACAGTCATAGATGATTGTAAAGTGATTTATCGGTCAATCAAGCATAACGGGCTATATTTTTGTAAGAAATGACTTATGGATTGGGAGAAAACACTATGTCAAAAATCCCCAACGTCCCTCATTTCCCGTCGATTTCAAAAGCTAATATATAAAAACTAGAAAGAGTTTACAATCCCAAATAATTACAGACACTTTTTGGTTTTATCTGTCTCTACATTTGAGCATTTCCCTTTTAGATGTATACTTTTTTCCTAAATCAAAAGGTGAGTTTTTACTTTTTCCTTTCTCTCGTAAAAATAAGATAAGGCAAATAGATCACAACAAAACGAAAATTTAAGAGTTTATGTGTGCAAAAAATTCAAAATAACTACAAATGTATGTAAATAAAATTTATTCACACACTACAGATGAACACAAAAGTTTTGATATTCAAGTTTTGGAAATTCCACCAGTTCAACCCTAATAGCTTGGAATTTATAAGAAAGAGATTTCTAATTGATCATACACATGTTTTAAATATGGATATGCATGCTTGAAACATGTTAAAGGTGCAAATGAACTATGGATCCAAACTTCATTAAATTCTCAAGTGAACGTGCGGAGGGATATTTACCCGAGTCAAACAAGCCAATATTTTGCCCACTGAACAAAAGCTTACCTAACAATCGTAGATGATTGTAAAGTGATTTATCCGTCAATAATGCATGACGAGGTATATGTTTGTAAGAATTGACTTATGGATTCGGAGTCAACTCTCAGTTATAAATCACCTGCCATCCCCTTTTCCCTATGATTGCAAAACCTAATATATAAAAACTAGAAAGAGTTTACAATCCCTAAAAATTACAAAAACTATTTGGTATTATTTATCTATTCATTTGAGAATTTCCATTTAAGATGTATTCTTTTTTCTAAAATAAAAACATGAGTTTTCCTTTTTCCCTTTTTCTAGGAAACAAAAAGATAACGCAAATATATCACAAGAAAACGAAAATTTTAGAATTTGTGTTTGAAAAAAATTCATAAAAGAACAATTGTAAGTAAAGAAAATTTATTCACACACCACAATTGAACGCAAAAAATTCGATATCAGAGTTTGGGAAATTCCACCAATTGAACCCTAATATTTTGGAATTTTATAAGAAAGAGATTTCTTATTGATCCTACACAAGTTTTAAATATGGATATGCATGCTTGAAACATGTTATAGATGCAAATGACCTATGGATCCAAACATCATTAAATTCTCAAGTGAACGTGCAGTGGGATATATACCCGAGTCAAGCAAGCCACAATTTTGCCCATTTACAAAAAGCTAACCTAACAATCATTGATGATTGTAAAGTGATTTATCGGTCAATCATGCGTAACGGGCTATATTTTTGTAAGAAATCACTTTTGGATTGGGAGACTACACTATGTCAAAAATCCCCACCCTTCTCGTTTCCCGACGATTTCAAAACCTAATATAAAAAAACAAGTAAGAGTTTACAATCCCTAAAACTTATAGACACTTTTTGGATTTTTCTCTCTCTACATTTGTTCATTTCTATTTTAGATGTATACTTTTTCCCGAAATCAAAACTTGAGTTTTCACTTTTTCCCTTTATCTCGTAAAAAAAAAAGTTAAGGAAAATAGATCACAAGAAAATGAAAATTTTAGATTTATGTATGCAAATAATTCAAAACAACAACAACTGTAAGTAAAAAAAATTTATTCACACACCACAAATGAACACAAAAGTTTTGATATCCAAGTTTGGAAAATTCCTCCAGTTCAACTCTTGTAGCTAGGATTTTCATAAGAAAGAGATTTCTAATTGATCCTACACATGTTTTTAATATGGATATGCATGCTTGAAACATGTTAAAGATGCAAATGATCTATGGATCCAAACCTCATTAATTTCTCAACTGCGCATGCGTTTGGATATTTACCCGAGTCAAACAATCCATTATTTTGCCCATTTTCAAAACTTGACCTAACAATCATAGATGATTGTAAAGTGATTTATCGGTCAATAATGCATAACGGGCTATATTTTTGTTAGAAATGACTTATGGACTGGGAGTCAACACTTAGTTAAAAATCCCAGGCCTTCCCCTTTTCTCGACGAATGCAAAACCTAATTTATAAAAACTAGAAAGAGTTTATAATCCCAAAAAATTACAGAAACTATTCGAAATTAGCTGTCTCAACATTTGGCATTTCCATTTAAAGTGTATTCTTTTTTCTTAAATAAAAACTTGAGTCTTCCCTTTCGCATTATCTCGAAAACAAAAAGATAAGGGAAATAGATCACAACACAACGAAAATTTTAGAGTTTATGTATGCAAAAGATTCATAAAAACAACAAATGTAAGTAAAGAAAATTTATTTACGCACGAAATATGAACACAAAAGTTTTGATATCACATTTTTGGAAATTCCACCAATTCAACCCTTATAGCTTGGTATTTTATAAGAAAGAGATTTCTAATTGATCCTACACATGTTTTTAATATGGATATGCATGTTTGAAACATGTTTAACATGCAAATGACCAATGGATCCAAACCTCATCAATTTCTGAAGTGCACGTGCGTTCGGATATTTACCCGAATCAAACAAGCCATTATTTTGACCATTTACAAAAAGCTGACCTAACAATCATAGATGATTGTAAAGTTATTTATTGGTCAATAATGCATAATAGGCTATATTTTTGTTCGAAATGACTTATGGACTGGGAGCAAACACTCAGTTTAAAATCCCCCGCCATCCCCTTTTCCCGACGATTGGTAAACCTAATATATAAAAACTAGAAAGAGTTTACAATCCCGAAAAATTACTGAAACTATTTGGAATTATTTGTCTCTATAATTGTGCATTTCTATTTTAGATGTATTCTTTTTTCTTAAATAAAAACTTGAGTATTCCCTTTTCTCTTTATCTCGGAAACAAAAAGATAAGAGAAATAGATCACAACAAAACAAAAAATTTAGAGTTTATGTATGCAAAAAATTCATAACAACAACAAATGTTAGTAAAGAAATTTTATTCACACACCACAAATGAACAGAAAATTTTTGATATCACATTTTGGGAAATTCCACGAATTCAACCTTTATAGCTTTTTATTTTATAAGAAAGAGATTTCTAATTGATCCTACACATGTTTTTAATATGGATATGCATGCTTGAAACATGTTAAAGATATCAATGACCCATGGATCCAAACCTTATTAATTTCTCAGGTGCACGTGCGTTTGGATATTTACCCGAGTCAAACAAGCCATTATTTTGCCCATTTACAAAAAGCTGATCTAACAATCATAGATGATTGTAAAGTGATTTATCGATCAATAATGCATAATGGGCTATATTTTTGTAAGAAATTACTAATGGACTTGGAGTAAACACTCAGTTAAAAATCCCCCCCTTCCCCTTTTCTCGCTGATTGAAAAATCTAATATATAAAAACTAGAAAGAGTTTACAACCCCTAAAAATTACAGAAACTATTTGGAATTATCTATCTTTACATTTGTGCATTTCCATTTAAGATGTATTCTTCTTTCTTATATAAAAACTTGAGTTTTTCGCTTTTCCCATTGTCTCGGAAACAAAAAGATAAGGCAAATAGATCACAAAAAAACAAAAATTTTAGAGTTTATGTATGCAAAAAATTCCAAACAACAACAAATGTAAGTAAAGAAAATTTATCCACACATCACAAATGAACACAAAAGTTTTGATATCTAAGTTTGGGAAATTCCCCTAATTCAACCCTAATAGCTTGGAATTTTATAAGAAAGAGATTTCTAATTGATTGTACACATGTTTTAAATATGGATATGCATGCTTGAAATATGTTAAGATTGCAAATGACCTATGGATCTAAACTCATTAAATTCTCAAGTGAACGTGTTGTGAGATATTTACCCGAGTCAAACAAGAGTTTGGGCATTTACAAAAAGCTGACCTAAGAATCATAGATGACTGTGAAGTGATTTATCAATCAATCATACGTAACGAGCTATATTTTTGTAAGAAATGACTTATGGATTAGGAGTCAACTATCAGTTAAAAATCCCCCGACTCCCCCATTTCCGAATGGTTGCAAAACCTAATATATAAAAACTAGAAAGAGTTTAGACACTTTTTAGGATTACTTGTCTCTACATTTGTGAATTTCCATTTTAGATTTTTACCTTTTTCTTTAATCAAAAGTTGAGTTTTCACTTTTCCCTTTATCTTGGAAACAAAAAGAAAATGCAAATACATCACAATAAATGAAATTTTTTATTTTATGTATGCAAAAAATTCAAAACAACTACAAATGTTAGAACAGAAAATTTATTCACAGAACACAAATGAACACAAAATTTTTGATATCCAAGTTTTGGAAATTCTACATATACAACCCATATACCTTGGAATTTTGTAAGAAAGAAATTTTTAATTCATCCTATACATGTTTTAAATATGGTTATGCAAGCTTAGAACATGTTAAAGTTGAAAATGTCCTATGGATCCAAACCTCATTAAATTCTCAAGTAAACGTGCGGTGGGATATTTACCCTAGTCAAAGTAGCCATTATTTTGCACATTTAAAAAAAATCTAACCTAACAATCATAGCTGATTTTAAAGTGATTTATCGGTAAATAATGCTTAACGTGCTATATTTTTGTAAGAAATGACTTTTGGATTAGGAGTCAACACTCAGTTAAAAATCCCCCGCCTTCCCCTTTTCCTGACGATTGCAAAACCTAATATATAAAAACTATAAACAATTTACAATCCCTAAAAATTACCGACACTTTTAGAATTATCCCTCTCTACATTTGTGCATTTCGATTTTAAATGTATTCTTTTTTCTTAAATAAAAACTTGAGTGTTCCCTCTTCCGTTTATCTCGAAAACAAAAAGATAAGGCAAATAGATCACAACAAAATGAAAATTTTAGAGTTTATATGCAAAAAATTCAGAACTACAACAAATGTAAGTAAAGAAAATTTATTCATTCACCACAAGTGAACACAAAAGTTTTGACATCTAAGTTTGGGAAATTCCACCAGTTCAACCCTAATAGCTTGGAATTTTACAAGAAAGAGATTTCTAATTAATCCTACATATGTTTTAAATATGGATCTATATGCTAAAAACATGTTAAAATGAAAATGACCTGTGGATCGAAACCTTATTAAATTCTCAAGTGAACCTGCGGTGGGATATTTACCCAAGTCAAACAAGCCATTATTTTGCCCACTTAAAAAATGCAGACCTTACAATCATATATGATTGTAAAGTTATTTATCAGTCAATCATGGGTAACGGGCTATATTTTTGTAAAAAATGACTTTTGAATTGGGAGTCCACACTCAGTTAAAAATTCCCTGCCTTCGCCTTTTCCCGGTGGTTGCAAAACAACATATATAACAACTAGAAAGAGTTTACAATCCCTTAAAATTACAGACACTTTTTGGAATTACCTTTCTCTACATTTGTGCATTTCTATTTTTTATTTTGACATTTTTCTTTAATCTAAAGTTGAGTTTTCACTTTTCCCTTTATCTCGAAAACAAAAAGATAAGGCAAATAGATCGCAACAAAACAAAAATTTAAGAGTTTATCTAAGAAAAAAATTCAAAACATCAACAAATGTAAGTAAAGAAAATTTATTCACAATCCACAAATGAACAAAAAAATGTTTTGATATCCAATTTTGGATAATTCCACCTATTAAACCCTAATTGCTTGGAATTTTATAAGTAAGAGATTTCTAATTCATCCTACACATGTTTTAGATATGGATATGCATGCTTGAAACATGTTAAATATGCAAATGATCAATGGATCCAAACCTCATTAAATTCTCACGTGAACGTCCGGTGGGATATTACCCGAGTTAAACATGCCATTATTTTGCCCATTTTAAAAAAACTGACCTAATAATCATAGATGGTTGTAAAGTGATTTATCGGTCAATCATGCGTATCGGGCTATATTTTTTTAAGAAATGACTTATGGATTGGGAATCAACACACAGTTAAAAATCACCCGCCTTCCCCTTTTCCTGATGGTTGCAAAACCAAATATATAAAAACTAGAAAGAGTTCACAATCCCTAAAAATTATAGACACTTTTTGAAATTACCTGTCTCTACATTTGTGCATTTCCAGTTTCTATTATTACTTTTGTCTTTATTCAAAAGTTGAGTTTTCACTTTTCCCTTTATCTCAGAAAAAAAAAGATAAGGCAAATAGATCACAACAAAACGAATTTTTTTTTATTTTATGTATGCAAAAAATTCAAAACATCAACAAACGTAAGAACAGAAAATTTATTCACACAACACAAATGACCACAAAAGTATTGATATCCAAGTTTTGGAAATTCCACCAGTACAACCCTTATAGCTTGGAATTTTATAAGAAAGATATTTCTAATTCATCCTACACATGATTTAAGAATGGTTATACATGCTTGGAACATGTTAAAAATCCAAATGTCCTATGGATCCTAACCTCATTAAATTCTCAAGTAAACGTGCGGTGGGATATTTACCTTAGTCAAACTAGCCATTATTTTGTGCAAAAAAAAAATTTAGTCTATGTATGCAAAAAATTGAAAACAACAACAAATGTAAGAACACAAAATTTATTCACACAACACAAATGAACACAAAAGTTTTGTTATACATGTTTGGGAAATTCCACCAATACAACCCTAATAGCTTGGAATTTTTCTTACACATGTTTTAAATATGGAGGATATGCATGCTTGAAACATGTTAAAGATGCAAATGTTCTATGGATCCAAACCTCATTAAATTCTCAATTAAATGTGTAGTGGGATATTTACCCGAGTCAAACAAGCCATTATTTTTCACATTTACAAAAAGCTGACCTAACAGTCATAGATAATTTTAAAGTGATTTATTGGTCAATAATGCATAACGGATTATATTTTTCTAAGAAATGACTTATGGATTGGGAGTCAACACTCAGTTAAAAATCCCTCGCCTTCCCCTTTTCCCCATGATTGCAAAACCTAATATATAAAAACTAGAAAGAGTTTACAATCCCTAAAAGTTACAGACACCTTTTAGAATTACCCCCTCTACATTGGTGCATTTCCATTTTAAATTTATTCTTTTTTCTTAAATAAAAACTTGAGTTTTCCCTTTTCCCTTTAACTTGGAAAAATTAAGATAAGGCAAATAGATCACAACAAAATGAAAATTTTAGAGTTTATGTATGCAAAAAATTCAAAACAACAAAAAATGTATGTAAATAAAATTTATTCACACACCACAAATGAACAAAAAAATTTTGATATCCTAGTTTGGGAAATTCCACCAGTTCAACCCTAATAGCTTGGAATTTTATAAGAAAGAGATTTCTTGTTGATCCTACCCATGATTTGAATATGGATATGCATGCTTGAAACAAGTTAAAGATGCAAATGATTTGTGGATCCAATCCTCATTAAATTCTCAAGTGAACGTGCGGTGGGATATTTACCCAAGTCAAACAAGACATTATTTTTGCCATTTACAAAAAGCTAACCTAACAATCATAGATGATTGTAAAGTGATTTATCGATCAATAATGCATAATAGGCTATATTTTTGTAAGAAATGATTTATGGATTGGGAGTCAACACTCAGTTAAAAATCTCCCACCTTCACCTTTTCCCCGACGATACGAAAACCTAATATTTAAAAACTAGAAAGAGTTTACAATCCCTAAAAATTACAAAAACTAGTTGGAATTATCTTTTTTCTACTTTTGTACATTTCCATTAAAGATGTATTCTTTTTTCTTAAGTAAAAACTTCAGTTTTTCCTTTTTCCTTTATGTTGGAACAAAAAGATAAGGCACATAGATCACAACAAAACGAAAAATTTAGAGTTATGTATGCAAAAAATTCAAAACAACAACAAACCTAAGTAAAGAAAATTTATTCACATACCACATATGAACACAAAAATTTTGATATCCAAGTTTGGGAAATTCCACCAGTTCAACCCTAATAGCTTGGAATTTTATAAGAAAGAGATTTCTAATTGATCCTACGTGTTTTAAATATGGATATGCATGTTTGAAACATATTAAAGATGCAAATGACTTATGGATCCAAACCTCATTAAATTCTCAAGTGAACATGCGGTGGGATATTTTCCCGAGTCAAACAAGCCATTATTTTGCCTATTTATAACAATCATGCGTGGCGGGTTATATTTTTGAAAGAAATGACTTGTGGATTGGGATTCAATACTCATTTAAAATTCCCTCGCTTTCCCCTTTTCTCGACTATTGCAAAACCTAATATATAAAGACTAGAAAGAGTTTACAATCGCTAAAAATTACAGGAACTTTTTGGAATTACTTGTACATTTGTGCATTTCCATTTTAGATTTTTACTTTTTTCTTTAATCAAAAGTTGAGTTTTTACTTTTCCCTCTACATCGGAAACAAAAAGATAAGGCAAATAGATCACAACAAAAAAAAAAAGTATTGAGTTGATTTATGCAAAAAATTCAAAACAACAACAAATGTAAGAAAAGAAAATTTATTCACCCAACACAAATGAACACAAAAGTTTTGATATCCAAGTTTGGGAAATTCCACCAGTTCAACCCTAATAGCTTGAAATTTATACGAAAGAGATTTCTAATTGATCCTACACATGTTTTAAATATGGATATGCATGCTTGAAACATGTTAAAGATGCAAATGAACTATGGATCCAAACCTCATTAAATTCTCAAGTGAATGTGCGGAGGGATATTTACCCGAGTCAAACATGACATTATTTTTCCCACTTACAAAAGGCTGACCTAGCAATCGTAGATGGTTGTAAAGTGATTTATCGTTCAATAACGCATGACGGGGTATATTTTTGTAAGAAATGACTTACGGATTGGGAATCAACACTCAGTTAAAAATCCCTCTTTTCCCCTTTTCCCGACGATTGCAAAACCTAATATATAACTAGAAAGAGTTTACAATCCCTAAAAATTACAGAAACTATTTGCAATTATATGTCTCCTCATTTGTGCATTTTATTTTAAGATGTATTCTTTTTTCTAAAATAAAAACATGAGTTTTTCTTTTTCCCTTTTTCTAGGAAACAAAAAGAATACACAAATAGATCACAACAAAACGAAAATTTTAGAATTTATGTTTGCAAAAAATTCATAACAACAACAATTGTAAGTAAAGAAAATTTATTCACACACCACCATTGAACACAAAAGTTTTGATATCAGAGTTTGGGAAATTCCACCAATTCAACCCTAATAGTTTGGATTTTTATAAGAAACAAATTTCTAATTGATCCTACACATGTTTTAAATATGAAGATGCCTGCTTGAAACATGTTAAAGATGCAAATGACCTATGGATCCAAACATAATTAAATTCTCAAGTGAACGTGCGGTCGGATTTTTACCCGAGTCAAACAAGCCATAATTTTGCCCATTTACAAAAAGCTGACCTAACAATCATAGATGATTGTAAAGTGATTTATTGGGCTAATTTTTTGTAAGAAATAACTTATGGATTGGGAGCCTCCCTCGTTTCCTGACGATTTCAAAACCTAATATATAAAAACTAGTAAGAGTTTACAATCCCTAAAAATTATAGACACTTTTTGGATTTATCTCTCTCTACATTTGTGCATTTCCATTTTAGATGTATACTTTTTTCCTAAATCAAAATTTGAGTTTTCACTTTTTTTCCCTTTATCTCATAAACAAAAAGATAAGGCAAACAGATCACAACAAAATGAAAAAGTTTAGATTTATTTAGGCGAATAATTCAAAACAACAACAACTGTAAGTAAAGAAAATTTATTCACACACCACAAATGAACACAAAAGTTTTTATATGCAAGTTCTGGAAATTCCACCAGTTCAACCCTTATAGCTTGGTATTTTATAAGAAAAAGATTTCTAATTGATCCTACACATGTTTTTAATATGGATATGCATACTTGAAATAGGTTAAAGATGCAAATGACCTATGGATCCACACCTCATTAATTTCTCAAGTGCACGTGCGTTTGGATATTTACCTGAGTCAAACAAACCATTATTTTGCCCAATTACAAAAAGCTGACCTAACAATCATAGATGATTGTAAAGTGATTTATCGGTCAATAATGCATAACGGGCTTTATTTTTGTAAGAAATGACTTATGGACTCGGAGTCAACACTCAATTAAAAATCCCTCGCCTTCCCCTTTTCCCAACGATTGCAAAACATAATACATAAGAAGTAGAAAGAGTTTACAATCCCTAAAAAATATAGAAACTATTTGGAATTTTCTATCTTTACATTTGTGCATTTCCATTTAAGACCTCTTCATTTTTCTTATATAAAAACTTGAGTTTTCCCTTTTCCCCTTATCTCAGAAACAAAAAGATATGGCAAATAGATCACAACAAAACAAAAATTTTAGAGTTCATGTATGCAAAAAATTCCAAACAACATCAAATGTAAGTAAAGAAAATTTTTTCACACACCACAATTGAACTCAAAAGTTTTGATATCCAAGTTTAGTAAATTTCCCCAATTCAACCCAATAGCTTTGAATTTATAAGAAAGAGATTTCTAATTAATCCTACACATGCTTTAAATATGGATATGCATGCTTGAAATAAAGTTAAAATTGCAAATGACCTATGGATCCAAAGCTCATTAAATTATCAAATGAACGTGCAGTGGGATATTTACCTGAGTCAAACAAGGCATTATTTTGCCCATTTACAAAAAACTGACCTAACCATCATAGATGATTGTGAAGTGATTTATCGGTCAATCATGTATAACGGGCTATATGTTTGTAAGAAATGACTTATCGATTGGGAGTCAACTATCATTTAAAAACCCCCCTCCTCCCCCTTTTCCCAACGGTTGCCAAACCTAATATATAAAACTAGAAAGAGTTTACAATCCCTAAAAATTACAGACACTTTTTGGAATTACATGTCTCTATATTTGTGAAACTCCATTTTAGATTTTTACTTTTTTCTTTAATGAAAAGTTGAATTTTCACTTTTCCCTTTATCTTGGAAATAAAAAGATAAGGCAAAAAGATCACAACAAAAAACAAATTAATTTTATGTATGCAAAAAGTTTAAATCAACAACAAATGTAAGAACAAAAAGTTTATTCACACAACACAAATGAACATAAAAGTTTTGATATCCAAGTTTGGGAAATTCCACCAGTACAACCCATATAGCTTGGTATTTTATAAGGAAGAGTTTTCTAATTGATCCTACACATGTTTTAAATATGGATATGCATGCTTGAAACATGTTAAAGATGCAAATGACCTATGGATCCAAACCTCATTAAATTCTCAAGTAAACATGTGTTGGGATATTTACCCTAGTCAAACTAGCCATTATTTTGCACATTTACAAAAATCTGACCTAACAATCATAGATAATTGTAAAGTGATTTATCGGTAAATAATGCATAACGAGCTATATTTTTGCAAGAAATGACTTATGGATTGCGAATCAATACTTAGTTAAAAATCCCCCGCCTTCCCCTTTTCCAGACGATTGCAAAACCTAATATATAAAAACTAGAAAGAATTTACAATCCCTAAAAATTACCGACACTTTTTAGAATTATCCCTCTCTACATTTGTGCATTTACGTTTTAAATGTATTCTTTTTTCTTAAATAAAAACTTGAGTTTCCCTTTTCCTTTTATCTCGGAAACAAAAAGATAAGGAAAATAGATCACAACAAAACAAAAAAAATTAGAGTTTATGTATGAAAAAAATTCAAAAAAATAAGACATGTAAGTCAAGAAAATTTATTCACACACCACAAATGAACACAAAAGTTTTGATATCCAAGTTTGGGAAATTCCACCAGTTCAACCCTAATAGCTTGTAATTTTGTAAGAAAGAGAATTCTAATTGATCCTACACATGTTTTAAATATGGATCTATATGCTAGAAACATGTTAAAGATGCAAATGACCTATGGATCCAAACCTCATTAAATTCTTAAGGGAACGTGCGGTCAGATATTAACCCGAGTCCAATAACCCATTATTTTTCCCATTTAAAAAAAAACTAACCTTACAATCATAGATGATTGTAAAGTGATTTATCGATCAATCATGTGTAATGGGCTATATTTTTTGTAAGAAATGGCTTATGGATTGGGACTCACATAAAAATTTTAATTTTTAATGATTGTAAACTCTTTCTTGTTTTTATATATTAAGTTTTGCAATCATCGGGAAAAGAGAGAGGTGGGGGAATTTTAACTGAGTGTTGACTCCCTATCCATAAGTCATTCAAACAAAAAAATTGCCCCTAATGCATGATTGATCGATAAATCACTTTAAAATCTTCTATGATTGTTAGGTCAGCATTTTGTAAATGGCCAAAATAATTGATTCTTTAACCAGGGTAAATATCCCACAACACGTTCACTTGAGAATTTAACGAGGTTTGGATCCATAGGTCATTTGCATCTATAACATGTTTCAAGCATGCATATCCATCTTTAAAACATGTGTAGGATCAATTACAAAATATCTTTATTATAAATTCCATTTTATTAGGGTTGAACTAGTGGAACTTACAAAACTTAGATATCAAAACATTTGTGTTCATTTGTGGTGTGTGAATAAATTTTCTTTACTTACATTTGTAGTTGTTATAAATTTTTTCTATACATAAACTCAAAAATTTTCATTTTGATGTGATGTATTTACCTTATCTTTTTCTTTTACGAGATAAAGGGAAAATGAAAATCAAGTTTATATTTAAGAAAAAAGTATAAATATAAAATGGAAATGCACAAAACGTAGAGAGAGATAATTCCAAAAAGTGTCAGTAATTTTTAGGGATTGCAAACTCTTTCAAGTTTTTATATATTAGGTTTTGCAATCATCGGGAAAAAGGGGAGGCGATGGATTTTTAACTAAGTGTTGACTCTCAATCCATATGTCATTTCTTACAAAAATATAGCTAGTTACGCATAATTGACCGATAAATGGGTAAAGGGTAAAAGAATTGCTTGTTTGTCTCGGGAAAATATCCCATCGCACGTTTGCTTGAGAATTTAATGAGGTATGGATCCATAGGTTTTTTGCATATTTATAATGTTTCAAGCAAGTATATCCATATTTACAACATGGGTATGATCAATTAGAAATCATTTTCTTATAAAATTCCTTGCAATTAGGTTTGAACAAGTGGAATTTCACATACATGGATCACAAAACTTTTGTGTTCATTGAAGGTGTGTGAATAAATTTTATTTACTAACACTTGTTATTGTTTTAATTTTTTTCCATACATCAACTTTAAAATTTTAATTTTTTCAGGATCTAGTTGCCTTATCTTTTTGTTTACGAGATAAAGGGAAAGTGAAAAGTCAAGCTTTTATTTAAGAAAAAAGTATACATCTAAAATGGAAATGCACAAATGTAGAGAGAGATAATTCGAAAAAGTGTCAAATTTTTTGGGATTGTCAAATCTTTCTAAATTTTATATATTAGGTTTTGCAATCATCGGGAAAATGGGGAGGCAGGGGATGTTTAACTTAGTGTTGACTCCCAATCCATAAGTCATTTCTTATAAAAATATAGCCCGTTACACATGTTTGACTAATAAATCACTTTATAATCGTCAATGATTGTTCGGTCAGCTTTTTGAAAATGGGCAAAATAATGGCTAGTTTGACTCAGGTAAATATCCCACCGTACGTTCACTTGAGAATTTAATGGGGTTTGGATCCATAAGTCATTTGCATCGTTAACATGACTCAAGAATGCACTTCCATATTAAAAACATGTGTAGGATCAATTAGAAATCTTCTTCTTATAGAATTCCAAGCTATTAGGGTTGAACTAGTCGAATTTCCCAAACTTGGACAACAAAAATTTGTGTTCATTTGTGGTGTGTGAATAAATTTTTATATACTTACCTTTTTAATTATTTTAAATTTTTTTCCACACATCAACTCTAAAATTTTCATTTTTTTGTGAAGAATTTTCCTTTTCTTTTTGTTTACGAGATAAAGGGAAAGTGAAAACTCAAGTTTTGATTTAAGAAAAAAGTATACATCTAAAATGGAAATGGACAAATGTAGAGAGAGATAATTCCAAAAAGTATCTATAATTTTTAGGGATTGTAAACTCTTTCTAGTTTTTATTTTTTAGGTTTTGCAATCATCGGGAAAAGGGGGGCGCGTAAGATTTTTAACAAAGTGTTGACTCCCAATACATAAGTCATTTCTTACAAAAATATAGCCCATTATGCATGATTGACCTATAAATCACTTTAAAATCATCTATGATTGTTAGGTCAGCGCTTTGTAAATGGGAAAAATAATGGCTTGTTTGACTCAGGTAAATATCCCAATGCATGTTCACTTGAGAATTTAATGAAATTTTGATCCAAAGTTTCTTTGCATATTTAACTTGTTTCAAGCATGTATATCCATATTTAAAACATGTGTAGGATCAATGAAAAATCTCTTACTTATAAAATTCCAATCTATTATGGTCGAACTAGTGGAATTTCCCAAACCTGGATAACAAAACTATTGTGTTCATTTGCGGAGTGTGAATAAATTTTCTTTACTTACATTTGTTATTGTTTTAAATTTTTTTCGTACATCAACTCTAAAATTTTCATTTTTGGTAAACAATTTGCTTTATCTTTTTGTTTACAAGATAAAGGGAAAGAGAAAACGCAATTTTGATTTAAGAAAAAAATATTCAACTAAAAGGAAATGCACAAAAGTAAACAAAGATAATTCCAAAAAGTATCTATAATTTTTAGGGATTGTAAGCTCTTTCTATTTTTTATATATTAGGTTTTGTAATTCTTGGGAAAAGGGGGATGCATAGGATTTTTGACTAAGTGTTGACTCCCAATCCATAAGTCATTTCTGAAAATAACATATCTCGTTATGCATGTTTGACCGATAAATCACTTTACAATCATCTATGATTGCTAGATCAGTTTTTTGTAAATGCGCAAAATAATGGCTTGTTTGACTCGGGTAAATATCTGAACGCACGTTAACTTTAGAATTTAATGAGGTTTGGATCCATAGGTCATTTGCATCTTTAACAAGTTTCAAGCTTTCATATCCATATTTAAAGCATATATAGGATCAGTTAGAAATCTCTTTTTCCTAAAATTCCAAGCAATTTGTGTTGAACTAGTGGAATTTACCAAACTAGGACAACAAATTTTTTTGTTCACTTGTGGTGTGTGAATAAAATTTCTTTTCTTATATTTGTTTTTGTTTTATTGTTTTTCCACACATAAACTCTAAAATTTTCATTTTGTAGTGATCTGTTTGCCTTATCTTTTTGTTTAAGAGATAAAGGGAAAGTGAAAACTCATGTTTTGATTTAAGCAAAAAGTATACATCTAGAATCGATATGCACAAATGTAGAGAGAGATAATTCATAAAAGTGTCTGTAATTTTGTAAGATTATAAACTCTTTGTAGTTTTAATATATTAGCTTTTGTAATTCTCGAGAAAAGGGGGAGACATGGGATTTTTAACTGAGTGTTGACTTCTTATCCATAAGTTTTTTCTTACAAAAATATAGCCCGTTACGCATGATTGACCGATAAATAACTTTACAGTCATCTATGAATGTTAGGTTAGCTTTTTGTAAATGGGCAAAATAATGGCTTGTTTTACTCGGGTAAATATCTCACCACATGTTCACTTGAGAATTTAATGAGGTTTGGATCCATAGGTCATTTGCAACTTTAACATGTTTCAAACATGCATATCCTTATTTAAAACATTTGTAGGATCAATTACAAATCACTTTCTTATAAAATTCCAAGCTATTAGGGTTGAACAAGTGGAGTTTCCCAAACTTGGATAACAAAACTTTTGTGTTCATTTGTGGTGTGTGATTAAATTTTCTTTACTTAAAAAAATATAGCCCGTTCCACATGATTGACCCGTAAATCACTTTACAATCATCTATGATTGTTAGGTCATCTTTTTGTAAAGGGCAAAATAATGGCTTGTTTGACACGAGTAAATATCCCAACGCACGTTCACTTGAGAATTTAATAAGGTTTGGATCCATAGGTCATTTGCATCTTTAACATGTTTCAAAGATGCATATTTATATTTAAAACATGTGTAGGATCAATTAGAAATCTCTTTCTTATAAATTCCATGCTATTAGGGTTGAACTAGTTTATTTTCCCAAACTTGGATATCAAAACATATGTGTTCATTTGTGGTGTGTGAATAAAATTTTTATACTTACATTTGTAGTTGTTTTAAATTTTTTATATACATAAAATCTAAAATTTTCATTTTGGTTTGATGTATTTACCTTATCTTTTTTTTTTACAAGATAAAGGGAAAGGGAAAAGTCAAGTTTATATTTAAGAAAAAAGAATACATCTAAAATGGAAATGCACAAAACATAGAGAGAGATAATTCAAAAAAGTGTTAGTAAGTTTTAGGGATTGTAAACTCTTTCTAGTCTTTATTTATTAAGTTTGGCAATCCTCGGGAAAAGGGGGTGGTAGAGAATTTTTAACTAAGTGTTGACTCCCAATCCTTAAGTAATTTCTTACAAAGAAATAGCCCGTTATGCATGATTGTCCGATAAATCACTTTACAATTAGCTATGATTGTTAGGTCAGCTTTTTGTAAATAGGCAAAAATAATGGCTTGTTTGACACGGGTAAATATCCCAATGCACGTTGACTTGAGAATTTAATGAAGTTTGGATCCATAGGTCATTTTCTTCTTTAATATGTTTCAAGCATGCATATCCATATTTAAAACATGTGTAAGATCAATTAGAAATCTCTTTCTTATATAATTCCAAGCTATTAGGGTTGAACTAGTGGAATTTCCCAAACTTGGATAACAAACTTTTGTGTTCATTTGTGGTGTATGAATAAATTTTCTTAACTTACATTTGTAATTGTTTTAAATTTTTTCCAATGATAAAATCTAAAATTTTGTTTTTTTTTTGTGAACTTTTTGCCTTTTGTTTTTGTTTACGAGATAAAGGGAAAGTGAAAACTCAAGTTTTGAATTAAGAAAATGGTATAAATCTAAAATGGAAATACACAAATTTAGAGAAAGATAATTCCAAAAATATCAATAACTTTTACAGATTGTAAACTCTTTTTTGTTTTTATATATTAGGTTTTGTAATCATCGGGAAAAGGGAGAGGCATACGATTTTTAACTAAGTGTGGTCTCCCAATCCTTAAGTTACAAAAATATAGCCCATTATGCATGATTGAATGATAAATCACTTTACAATCATCTTTGATTGTGAGATCACCTTTTTATAAAATGGGCAAAATAATGGCTTGTTTTACTTGTGTAAATATCCCAACGCACATTTACTTGATAATTTAACGAGGTTTGGATCAATAGATCATTTGCATATTTAAAAAGTTTCAAGAATGCATATCCATATATAAAACATGTGTAGGAGCAATTAGAAATCTCTTTCTCATAAAATTCAAACCTATTAGGGTTGAACTAGTAGAATTTTCCAAACTTGGATAACAAAAATTTTGTGTTCATTTGTGGTGTTTGAATAAATTTTCTTTTCTTACATTTGTTATTGTTTTAAATTTTTTCCACACATCAACTCTAAAATTTTCAATTTTTTGTGATCTATTTGCCTTATCTTTTTGTTTATGAGATAATGGGAAAGCCAAAAACTCAAGTTTTTTATTAAAGAAAAATGTATAAATCTTAAATGGAAATGTACAAATTTAGAAAGAGGTAATTCCAAAAAGTGTCAATAATTTTTAGGGATTGTAAACTCTTTCCAGTTTTTATATATTAGGTTTTGCAGTCATCGGGAACAGGGATAGGCGGGGGATTTTTAACTGAGTGTTGACACCCAATCTATAAATCATTTCTTAAAAAAATATAGCCCATTACGCATGATTGACTGATAAATCACTTTACAATGATCTATGGCTGTTAGGTCAGCTTTTTGTAAATGGGCAAAATAATCGCTTATTTGACTCAGGTAAATATCCCACCGTACGATTAGTTGAGTATTTAAAGAGGTTTGGATCCATAGGTCATTTGCATCTTTAACACGTTTCAAGCATGCATAACCTTATTTAAAACATGTCTAGGATCAATTAGAATCTCCTTCTTATAAAATTCCAAGCTATTAGGGTTGAACTAGTGGAATTTCGAAAACTTGGATAACAAAACTTTTGTGTTCATTTGTGGCGTGTGAATAAATTTTATTTACTTACATTTGTTGTTATTTTAAACTTTTTCCATACATAAACTCTAAAATTTTCATTTTTTTGTGATCAATTTGCCTTATCTTTTTGTTTACGAGAAAATGGGAAAGCCAAAAACTCAAGTTTTGATTTTAGAAAGAAGTATACATCTAAAATGGAAATGTACAAATGTGGAAAGAGATAATTCATAAAAGTGTCTGTAATTTTTAGGGATTGTGAACTCTTTCTATTTTTTATATATTAGGTCTTGCACAAATCTAGAGAGAGATATTTCCAAACAGTATCTGTAATTTTCAGGGATTGTGAACTCTTTCTATTTTTTATATATTAGGTCTTGCAATCATCAAGAAAAGGGGGAAGCAAGGGATTTTTAACTGAGTGTTGATTCCCAATCCATAAGTCATTTCTTACAAAAATATAGCTCGTTACCCATGATTGATCGATAAATCACTTTATAATCATCTATGATTGTTAGGTCTGCATTTTCTAAATGGGCAAAATAATGGCTTGTTTGACTCAGGTAAATATCCCACAGCACATTCACTTGAGAATTTAATGAGGTTTGGATTCATAGGTTATTTGAATCTTTAACATGTTTCAAGCATGCATACCCATATTTAAAACATGTGTAGGCTCAATTACAAATCTTTGTCTTATAAAATTCCAAGCTATTAGGGTTGAACTAGTGGAATTTCCCAAACTTGGATATCAAAACTTTATTGTTCATTTGGGGTGTGTGAATAAATTTTCTCTACTTAGATTTTTTGTTGTTTTTAATTTGTTCCACACATAAACTACAAAAGTTTCATTTTTTTTTTTATCTATTTGCCTTATCTTTTTGTTTATGAAATAAAGCGAAAGTGAAAACTCTAGTTTTATTTATGAAAAAATTATACATCTAAAATTGAAATGCACAAATGTAGAGAGAGATAATTCCAAAAAGTGTCTGTAATTTTTAGGTATTGTAAAATCTTTCTAGTTTTTATATATTAGGTCTTCCATTCATCGTAAAAAATGGGGAGGCGGCGGGATTTTTAACTTAGTGTTGTCTCCCCATCCATAAGTCATTTCTTATAGAAATATAGCCGGTTACGCATGATTGACCGATAAATCACTTTACAATCATTAATGATTGTTAGGTCAGCATTTTGTAAATGGGCAAAATAATGGCGTGTTTGACTCGGGTAAATATCTCACCACACATTCACTTGAGAATTTAATGAGGTTTGGATCCATAGGTCATTTGCATCTTTAACATGTTTCAAGCATGCATATCCATATTCAAAACTTGTGTAGGATCAATTAGAAAACTCTTTCTTATAAAATTCGAAGCTATTAGGGTTGAAATAGTGGAATTCCCAAACTTGGATAACAAAAATTTTGTGTTCATTAGTGGTATGTGAATAAATCTTCTTTACTTACATTTCTTTTTGTTTTGAATTTTTTCCATACATAAACTCTAAAATTTGCATTTTGTTTTGATCTTTTTTCCTTATCTTTTTTTTACATGATAAAGGGAAAGTTAAAACTCAAGTTTTGATTTAAGAAAAAAGTAGAAATCTAAAATGGAAATTCACAAATGTAGAGAGAGATAATTCAAAAAAGTGTTAGTAATTTTTAGGGATTGTAAATTCTTTCTAGTTTTTATATATTAGGGTTTGCAGTCATCGGGAAAAGGGGAGGTGGGGGATTTTTAACTAAGTGTTGACTCCCATTCCATAAGTCATTTCTTAAAAAAATATAGTTGGTTATGCCTGATTGATAGATAAATCACTTTATAATCATCTATGATTGTTAGGTCTGCTTTTTGTCAATAGACAAAATAATGGCTTGTTTGACTCTGGTAAATATCCCACTACACGGTCACTTAAGAATATAATGAGGAATGGATCCACAGGTCATTTGCATCTTTAACATGTTTCAAGCATGCATATCCATATTTAAAATATGTGTAGGATCAATTAGAAATCTCTTTCTTATAAAATTCCAAGCTATTAGGGTTGAAGTAGTGGAATTCCCAAACATGGAAATCAAAATTTTTTTGTTTATTTGTGGTATGTGAATAAATTTTCTTTACTTAAATTTGTTGTTGTTTTCTATTTTTTCTACACATAAACTCTAAAATTTTCATTTTGTTGTGACCTATTTCCCTTATCTTTTTATTTACGAGATAAAGGGAAAGTGAAAGCTCAAGTTTTGATTTAAGAAAAAAGAATACATCTAAAATGGAAATGCACAAATGTAGAGAGAGATAATTCAAAAAAGTGTTTGTAATTTTTAAGGATTGTAAACTCCTTCTAGTTTTATATATTAATCTTTGAACCTTCGGGAAAAGGGGAGATGAGGGATTTTTAGCTGATTGTTGACTACCAATCCATAAGTCATTTCTTACAAAAATATAGTCTGTAACGCATGATTGACCAATAAATCACTTTATAATCATCTATGATTGTTAGGTCAGCTTTTTGTAAATGGGCAAAATAATGGCTTGTTTGACTCGGGTAAATATCCCATAGCACGTTACTTTGAGAATTTATTGTGGTTTGGATGCATAGGTTATTTGCATCACTAACATGTTCGAATCATGTATATCCATATTTAAAACATGTGTAGGATCAATTTGAAATCTCTTTCTTATAAAATTCCAAGCTATAAGGGTTGAATTGGTGGAATTTCAAAAAATTGGATAACAAAACTTTTGTGTTCATTTTTTTGTGTGTGAATGAATTATCTTTATTTACATTTATTATTGTTTTAATTTTTTTACATACATAAACTCTAAAATTTAAATTTTTGTTGTAATCTATTTGCCTTATCTTTTTGTATACGAGATGAAGGGAAAGTGAAAACTCAAGTTTTGATTAAAGAAAAAAGTATACATCTAAATTGGAAATGCACAAATGTAGAGAGAGATAAATCCCAAAAGTGTAGGACATTTGCATCTTTAACATGTTTCAAGCATGCATATCCATATTCTAGACATGCGTAGGATCAATTAGAAAACTATTTCTTATAAAATTCGAAGCTATTAGGGTTGAAATATTGGAATTTCCCAAACTTAGATAACAAAACTTTTGTTTTAATTTGTGGTGTGTAAATAAATTTTCTTTACTTACATTCGTTATTGTTTTAAATATTTTCCATACATAAACTCCAAAATTTTCATTTTGTTATGATCTATTTGCCTTATCTTTTTGTTTAAGACATAAAGGAAAAGTGAAAACTCATGTTTTAATTTAAGAAAAAAGTATACATCTAAAATGGGAAAGCACATATGTAGAGAGAGAGAAATCCAAAAAGTGTATGTATTTTTTAGGGCATGTAAACTCTTTGTAGTTTTTTATATATTAGGTTTTGTATTCATTGGGAAAAGGGGGAGGTGGGGGATTTTTAAATGACTATTGACTTCCAATCCATAAGTCATTTCTAAGAAAAACATAGCCTTTTTTTGCGTGATTGAGAGATAAATCACTTTACAATCAACTATGATTATTAGGTCAATTTTTAGTAAATGGGCAAAATAATTGCTTGTTTGACTCGGGTAAATATCCCACCGCACGTTCACTCTAGAATTTAATGAGGTTTGGATCCATAGGTCATTTGCATCATTAACTTGTTTCAAGCATGCATATCCATATTCAAAACATGTGTAAGATCAATTAGAAATTTCTTTCTTATAAAATTCCAAACAATTAGGGTTGAATGAATGGAATTTCCCAAATTTGGATACCAAAACTTTTGTTTATTTGTGGTGTGGGAATAAATGTTCTTGATTTATATTTTTTACTTTTTGTAATTTTTTCCATACATGAACTCTAAAATTTTCACTTTGTTGTGATCTATTTGCCTTATCTTTTTGTTTATGAGATAAAGGGAAATAAAAAACTATTGTTTTGATTTAATAAAAAAGTATACATCTAAAATGGAAATGCACAAATGTAGCGAGAGATCATTCCAAAAAGTGTCCGTAATTTTCAGGGATTGTAAACACTTTCTAATTTTTATATATTAGATTTGGCAATCATCGGGAAAAGGGAGAGGCAGGGGATTGTTTTCTGAGTATTGACTGCCAATCCATATGTCAATTCTTACAAAACTATAGCCCGTTACGCATGATTGACCGATAAATCACTTTACAATCATCTATGATTGTTAGGTGAGGTTTTTGTAAATGAGCAAAATAATGGCTTGTTTGACTCGGGTAAAAATGCCACCACATGTTAACTTGACAGTTTAATGAGGTTTGGATCCTTGGGTCATTTGCATCATTAACATGTTTCAAACATGCATATCCATATTCAAAACAAGCATAGGATCAAGTAAAAATCTCTTTGTTATAAAATTCGAAGGTATTAGGGTAGAAATATTGGAATTTCCCAAACTTGGATATCAAAACTTTTGTGTTAATTTGTGGTGTGTAAATAAATTTTCTTTACTTGCATTCGTTATTGTTTTAATTTTTTTCCATACATAAACTCTAAAATTTTCATTTTGTTGTGATCTACTTGCCTTATCTTTTGGTTTACGAGATAAAGGGAAAGTGAAAACTATTTTTTTTATTTAAGAAAAAAGTATACATCTAAAATGGAAATGCACAAATGTAGAGAGAGATAATTCAAAAAAGTGTATGTAATTTTTAGGGATTGTAAACTCCTTCTAGTTTTTATATATTAATTTTTTCAGCCTTCAAGAAAAGGGGAGGTTGGGGATTTTTAACTGAGTGACAAGTCATTTCTTAAAAAAATATAGTCCGTCACGCATGATTGACCGATAAATCACTTTATAATTATCTATGATTGTTAGGTCAGTTTTTTTGTAAATGGGCAAAATAATTGCTTGTTTGACTCGGGTAAATATCTCACAGCACGTTACTTTGAGAATTTAATGTGGTTTGGATGCATAGGTCATTTGCATCACTAACATGTTTGAAGCATGCATATCCATATTTTAAACATGTGTAGGATCAATTTGAAATATCTTTCTTATAAAATTCCAAGCTATAAGGGTTGAATTAGTGGAATTTCCCAAAATTGGACAACAAAAATTTTGTGGTGTGTGAATAAATGTTCTTGATTTACATTTGTTGCTTTTTAAAAAAATTTCCATACATGAACTCTAAAATTTTAATTTTGTTGTGATCTATTTGCCTTATCTTTTTTTATACGAGATAAAGGAAAATTGAAAAATCAAGTTTTAATTTGAGAAAAAAGTATACATCTAATAAGGAAGTGCACAAATGTAGAGAGATAATTCCAAAAAGTGTCTATAATTCTTAGGGAATGTAAACTCTTTCTAGTTTTATATATTAGGATTTGCAATCATCGGGGAAAGGGGGAGGCGGGGTATTTTTACTGAGTGTTGTCTCCCAATCCATAAGTCATTTCTTAGACAAATATAGCCCGTTAAGCATGATTCACTGATAAATTACTTTTCAATCATCTACGATTGTTCAGTCAACTTTTTGTCAAAAGGAAAAATAATGGCTTGTTTGACTTGGGAAAATATCCCACCACACGTTCACTTGAACTTTAAAAGTTTTATTTTGTTGTGATCTTTTTCCTATCTTTTTCTTTACGAGATTAAGGGGAATTGAAAAATTAAGTTTTGATTTAAGAAAAAAGTATACATCTAATAAGGAAGTGCACAAATGTAGAGAGCGATAATTCCAAAAAGTGACTGTAATTTTTATAGATTGTAAACTCTTTATAGTTTTTATATATTAGGTTTTGCAATCATCAGGAAAACGGGGAGGCTGGGGATTTTTACCTTAGTGTTGACTCCCAATCTAAAAGTCATTTCTAACAAAAATATAGCCTGTTACGCAAGATTGACCGATAAATCACTTTACAATAATCTATGATTGTTAGGTCAGCTTTTTGTAAATGGCTAAAATAATGGCTTGATTGACTAGGGTAAATATCCCACAACACATTTACTTGAGAATTTAGTGAGGTATGGATCCATAGGTCATTTGCATCTTTAACATGTTTCAAGCATGCATATCCATATTCTAAACATGCGTAGGATCAATTAGAAAACTCTTTCTTATAAAATTCGAAGCTATAAGGGTTGAAATATTTGAATTTCCCAAACTTGGATCACGAAACTTTTGTTTTAATTTGTGGTGTGTAAATAAATTTTCTTTACTTACATTCGTTATTGTTTTAAATATTTTCCATACATAAACTCCAAAAAATTTATTTTGTTGTGATCTATTTGCCTTATCTTTTTGGTTAAGACATAAACGGAAAGGGAAAACTCATGTTTTGATTTAAGAAAAAAGTATACATCTAAAATGGAAATGCACAAATGTAGAGAGAGAGAATTCCAAAAAGTGTCTATATTTTTTAGGGCATGTAAACTCTTTGTCATTTTTTATATATTAGGTTTTGCAATCGTCGGGAAAAGACGGAGGTAGGGGATTTTTAACTGACTGTTGACATCCAATCTTTAAGTCATTTCTTAGAAAAATATAGCCATTTATGCATGATTGAGAGATAAATCACTTTACAATCAACTATGATTATGAGGTCAGCTTTTAGTAAATGGGCAAAATAATGGCCTGTTTGACTCGGGTAAATATCCCACTACACGCTCACTTGAGAATTTAATGAGGTTTGGATCCATAGTCATTTGCATCTTTAATATGTTTCAAGCATGCATATCGATATTCAAAACATATGTAGGATCAATTAGAAATATTTTTCTTATAAAATTCCAAGCAATTAGGGTTGAACTAATGGAATTTCCCAAATTTGGATACCAAAAATTTTGTGCATTTGTGGTGTGTGAATAAAAGTTCTTGATTTACATTTGTTACTTGTAATTTTTTTTCCATACATGAACTCTAAAATTTTCATTTTGTAGTGATCTATTTGCTTTATCTTTTTTGTCTACAAGATAAAGGGAAAGGAAACACTCATGTTATGATCTAAGAAAAAAGTATACCTCTAAAATGGAAATGCATAAATTTAGAGAGAGATCATTCCAAAAAGTGTCTGCAAATTTTGGGGATTGTAAACTCTTTCTAGTTTTTATATATTAGGTTTTGCAATCATCGGGAAAAGGGGGAGGCAGGGGATTTTTTACTGAGTGTTGACTGCCAATCCATAAGTCATTTCTTACAAAAATATAGCCCGTCGCGCATGATTGACCGATAAATCACTTTACAATCATCTATGATTGTTAGGTTAGCTTTTTGTAAATGGGCAAAATAATGGCTTGTTTGACTCGGGTAAATATCCCACCGCACGAGGTTTGGATCCTTAGGTCATTTGCATCTTTAACTTATTTCAAGTATGCATATCCATGTTCGAAACATGCGTAGGATCAATTAGAAAACTCTTTCTTATAAAATTTGAAGCAATTAGGGTAGAAATATTGGAATTTCCCAAACTTGGATAACAAAACTTTTGTGTTAATTTGTGGTGTGTAAACAAATTTTCTATACTTACATTCGTTATTGTTTTAAATTTTTTCCATACACAAACTCCAAAATTTTCATTTTGTTGTGATCTATTTGCCTTGTCTTTTTGTTTAAGAGATAAAGAGAAAGTGAAAACTCATGTTTTGACTTAAGAAAAAAGTATACATCTAAAATGGAAATGCACAAATATGGAGAGAGAGAATTCCAAAAAGTGTCTGTATTTTTTAGGGAATGTAAACTCTTTCTAGTTTTTATAAAGTAGGTTTTGCAATCATTAGGAAAAGGCGGAGGCAGGGGATTTTTAATTGATTGCTGACTCCCAATCCATAAGTCATTTCTTAGAAAAATATAGCCCGTTATGCATGATTGACCGATAAATCACTTTACAATCAACTATGATTGTTAGGTCAGCTCGAGTAAATATCCCACCGCACGTTCACTTGAAAATTTTATGAGGTTTGGATCCATAGGTCATTTGCATCTTTAACATGTTTCAAGCATGCCTATCCATATTCAAAACATGTGTAGGATCAATTAGAAATCTCTTGTTATAAAATTCCAAGGAATTAGGGTGGAACTAATGGAATTTACCAAATTTGGATACCAAAACATTTGTTCATTTGTGTTGTGTGAATAAATGTTCTTCATTTACATTTGTTACTTTTTAAAAAAATTTCCATACATGAACTCTAAAATTTTCATTTTGTTGTGATGTTTTTGCCTTATCTTTTTGTATATGAGATAAAGGGAAAGTGAAAACTCTTGTTATGATTTAATAGAAAAACATCCATATAAAATGGAAATACACAAATGTAGAGAGATCATTCCAAAAAGTGTCTGTAATTTTTAGGTATTATAAACTCTTTCTATTTTTTATATATTAGGTTTTGTAAACATCGGGAAAAGGGGGAGGCGGGGGATTTTTTACTGAGTGTTGACTCCCAATCCATAAGTCATTTCATACAAAAAAAATAGCGCATTACGCATGATTGACAGATAAATCACTTTACAATCATCTATGATTTTTATGTCAGCTTTTTGTTACTGTGCAAAATAATGGCTTGTTTGACTCGGGTAAATATCCCACCGCACGTTTACTTGAAAGTTAATGAGGTTTGGATCCTTAGGTCATTTTCATCTTTAACAAGTTTTAAGCATGCATATCCATATTCAAAACATGTGGAGATCAATTAGAAATCTCTTTCTTATCAAATTTGAAGCTATTAGGGATGATTTAGTGGAATTCCAAAACATGGATAACAAAACTTTTGTTACTTTGTGGTGCGTGAATAAATCTTCTTTAATTACATTTGTTCTTTTTTTAAATTTTTTCCATACATAAACTCTAAAATTTTCATTTTTTTTATCTTTTTTCCTTATCTTTTTTATTACAAGAAAAAGGGAAAGTGAAAACTCAAGTTTTGATTTACAAAAAAAGTATACGTCTAAAATGGAAATGCACAATTGTAGAGAGAGATAATTGCAAAAAGTGTTTGTAATATTTAGGGATTGTAAACTCTTTCTAGTTTTGATATATTAGGTTTTGCAATGATCTGGAAAAGGGGGAGGCGGGGGAGTTTTAAATGAGTGTTGACTCCCAATCCAAAAGTCATTTCTAATAAAAATATAGCCTGTTACGCCTGATTGACCGATAAATCACTTTACAATCATCTATGATTGTTAGGTCAGCTTTTTATAAATGGTCATAATAATGGCTTGTTTCACTCGCGTGAATATTCCACTGCATGTTCACTTGAGAATTTTATGAGCTTTGGATCCATAGGTCATTTTCATCTTTAACATGTTTCAAACGTCCATATCCATATTCAATTAGAAATCTCGTTCTTATAAAATTCCAAGCTATTAGGGTTGAACTAGTGGAATTTCCCAAACTTGGATATCAAAACTTTTGTGTTCATTTGTGGTGTGCGAATAAATCTTCCATACTTTCTTTTGTTGTTCTTTTCAATTTTTTCCTTACATGAACTTTTTAGGTATTATAAACTCTTTCTATTTTTTATATATTAGGTTTTGTAAACATCGGGGAAAAGGGGGAGGCAGGCTTTTTAAGTGAGTGGTTACTCCCAATCCATAATTCATTTCTTACAAAAATATAGCCCGTTACTCATGATTGACCGATAAATCACTTTACAATCATCTATGAATGTTAGGTGAGCTTTTTGTAAGCTCTAAAATTTTTATTTTGTTGAGATCTATTGATTTTCAGGACTCAACGAATTTAGCTCATGGAGAAAAAGGGTAAGAAACCCATTGGGAGAAAACTGGAGGAAGATGGGTTATGGAATTGATGATCAACCCTCCCCCTGAAGCTCTATTTATAGATTTATAAAATTACTATATTACAATAATACCCCTGAACTTTACCTTAATTACATCAATGCCATCTCTATGCCTTTATTTACCATCCTACCATCATTGATCTATAGGCCTATGGGCCTTCACATTGATCTCTAGGCCATGAGCATGTCTTCTATTTCTTTTGGATGCATGGGTCTTCCATGGTCTTATGGGGTTGGGGTCATCCTCTAATGCACTTGGATATGTGAGTTATTCTTGGTCACGTGGGCTTGGGCGCTGTCTTCTAAAACTCCCCCTCAAGTTGGGAGTGAGAGAACAATATGAACTCCCAACTTGCTGCAAATAATGTATAATTTTTTTATTTGTATAATATGCCTTCATCTTCCAACACTCCCCCTCACATTGGTGCTTTCGTTCATGAGGCCCAACTGGTATAATATCAGCAAGAGTAAATCACTCCTAGCCGCTAAGACATTACTCTGAAGTGTCTACCTCCACCACCGTGTCCCTCCACAGGACAACGACTCTCAAGTGGTAGAGTAATATATGATATAAATGGGGTGATGTAACATAAATGTAATAATAAGTTCCTTCGTCATGGACTTCCAACTACAAATATTTTTTATATTTTTGATGGGGATGAAGTTCCTCCATCATTGACTCCCAACGACAAATAATTTGATAGTTTTGACGGGTATGAAGTTCCTCCGTCATGGACTCCCAACCATAAATAATTTTGATATTTTTGACAGAGATGAAGTTCCTCCGTCATGGACTCCCAACCACAAATAATTTTGATATTTTCGTCATGGATTCCAAACCACAAATAATTTTGATATTTTTTACGGGATGAAGTTCCTCCGACATGGACTCCCAACTACAAATAATTTTGATATTTTTAACTGGAACTAATAAATAATGGTTTGAGGCTATCTTTTCTTCAATAATAATATCTCATCAAAAGAGACACTATAGCAGCAGCTAAAACGGGCTCTTGCCCATTTAACACGACCCAAAATAATCCTTATAAAATGACCCATGAAATAATCCAATGCACATATCTGTTCTAAAAAATATACTAACCAAGGAATAATTTGTCAATTCTTCAAAATAATAATCCTACTTATAGAAAAAAATTATCAAGTCCTGCCGAAATATGTATAAACTTGGCACATATACCGAGGAATAAAATAAGTGGTCCAAGTTCACTCGGTCTGGAACAGAAGAGTGGTTGGCTGGGTTGCTCTCGGCCAGGTTCGGGTTGGCAGAACCAGTGCTGGGTTAACTCGGCAGTTTCCGGGTTGGGGCGGGCGCTCGACCCGGATTTAATGTTTCCTAATTTCAGGAAACATAAAATTTTCAACTGTCTTTCTTCCTCCCCGATTCTCGGCGGAAACAGCGCAGTGAAAAAATAGAGAAACTTTCCGAATATATTCAGCAGCAGAAGAAAACCAAATTCTTTCCTGGAGGCAATCTTTCCAACAGAGAAAACCCGCTGCTAAAAAAAAAAGGATACGATCTGGTTGTCAAGGTACAAACAAGGAGCTCAGATCAACGACTACAAGAATCAGCAAAGAAATCTTCGGCGAGGCTGGCTTCCGAACAGAGCTGAAAACCAAAAAGACATAGCCGGCGATGAAAGGACTTTCTGAAATAAAAACCAGAATCGGAATATCACCACGTTCATCTTCGGATGGCTACAGTAGTAGGAGATGGCAAACGAACGTCTTCTTCCCCGACGCTGACTGGTTTCCTGTTTTGTCGTGCAGAAACGGCAACCAACAGAGGGCATAGCTAGCACTCGGGAAGCTCGGAAGACTTTTGGAAATCTTGTATCGCCGTTGGAACCTGAATTCCGGCAATGTTTCATCTCTCCCAGCGAGCAGTAACAGAAACTGGAAATGGAGAGAGTTTTAGTGTCATCGTCTTCTCTGACGATGCTAGCGTCTGACCAGTTATTCTCTTTGAAGAAACAACAACTCTCTGTAAGTTGCAATGGAGCTTCGTTGTGGTTGTTGATAAACACCAGCCAGCAGTATGCTGGCACTGTGAGGGAGGCTTAACAGCAATGTTCAGTCTTCGTCTCCACGAAGAATCCAGAATACTGTAATCTGTATAAATAACACTGCTTGTACACAGATCAATTGAGGAGAAAGAATTACAGAGTTTTCATCTTTCTGTTGTCTCTGTTTATTTTCTAACATGGTATCAGAAGCCCTATAAGGACTGACGTTCGTATCCCTTCATTCCCTTCATAGCTGAATCCCCAAGCCTCCCCAAATTCTCCCTCCCATCTCCCTCCCATTTCATCACTGTCAAATTAAACCATGACAACTATTTGTTGTGGAAGGCTAAACTCATGCCTTACCTCCACAGTCAAAATGTCTTTGGCTGGAAACAACAAGATCAGGCTATTATGTCCGTACTCATCTCCTCCCTCACCGAAACCCTCATTGCCCATGTCGTCAAAGCAACCACCTCCCGTGAAATCTGGCTTATCCTCGAAGCTCTGTTTGCATCCAAATCTCAAGCCCACGTGATGCAGCTCCAATACCAACTCACGACCCTTAAAAAAGGGTCAGAATCGATTACCGACTACTATCAAAGGGCCAAACACCTTCGCGACACCCTCGCGGCAGCCGAAAAAGTCTTTCCCCCTTCCGATTTAATTACCTTTCTATTGGTTGGTCTCGATCCAAGTCTACAGCCACCTCCTCAACCACGAATCTCGTCTCCTTCATCACCAAACCACCCTCACGACGTCCCCTGATTTTTCGGCCAACTCTACCTCCCTTTCGTCGAATCTCAGCACCAGAGGCAGGGGCTTTGACCGGCATGGATTCCGCGGCCGAGGAAGCACCAGAGGCTGTGGCCGCGAGCGCTCCGACGGTCACCCCTCGCCTTCTCCTTTGTCCCCTTTTCCCCCAACTCGCCTGCCTTGTCAAATATGTCACCTTTCGGGCCACACTGCTCTGCAGTGTTATTACCATTTTGACCACTCCTATCAGTCAGCCCCACCTCTCGCCTTAGCTGAACACTTCACCTCTGTCCCTTTTTCTCACGCCCCTTCCTCTTATGCCCCTGCTCCGTCTAAGATCATAACTAAGATCATAACTGGTACCCTGATTCGGCCGCAACTCATCACGTCAGTCACAATTTTTCTAACTTAGCCCTTAATCCTACTGAGTATAAGGGCGATGATCAGGTTTGGGTTGGTGATGGTAATTCTCTTCCTATCCACCACGTTGGCAGCTCTGTCCTTCCATCCTCTTCTGGCAATCTCCTCCTCTCTCAACTTTATCATGTTCCGTCCATTTCCAAGAATTTAATTTCTGTTAAAAATTTATGTGAATATAATTCTGTCTTTTTTGAATTTCATTCATCTTGTTTCTTTGTGAAGGATTGTCGTACCAAGAAAACACTTCTACGTGGTCCCACTAGTCACGGCATGTATGTCTTTCCTCCAGCCGCATCTTCCTATGAAGCTCATATAGGTTCGCGCGTTTCTCCATTCCAATGGCACGCTCTTCTAGGCATCCCTCCATGCAACTAGTTCACCGCATCATATCCCAGCTTTCTCTCCTAGTGAAGCGCTCTCCACACACTGGGTTATGTTCTTCCTGCTGTCAAGCCAAACTCCATCAACTACCGTATTCATCTTCTCCATCGTGGACCACTGCTCCACTTCAACTTCTTTTTGCTGATGTATGGGGTCCTGCCCCCATTGTGTCTAGGGGTGGTTTTTCGATATTATCTTTCCTTTGTTGATGACTATAGTTGGTTTACATGAATTTTTCCACTAAAGTGTAAATTCAATGTCGTTAATGTGTTTTTATCCTTCAAGTCTCAAGTCAAAAATTTACTTCATATGAAATTACGTGCTCTACAATCTAATTGGGGTAGCGAATTTCGTTCTCTTCATACTGTGTTTCAATCTTTTGGGATTTCCCATCGTTTTGCTTGTCCTTATGCCCACTCTCAAACTGGTTTTGTTGAAAGGAAACATAGACACATTGTCGAAACTGGTCTTGCCCTTCTTGCCCATTCCTTCGCTCCTCAAAAATATTGGTTTGATGCTTTCTTCACTACTGCCTACTTAATTAATCGCTTACCACTTGGGTGTTACATCATAAATCTCCCTTTGAAAAATTGTGGAATTGCAAGCCCAAGTACAATTTCTTGAAAACTTTTGGTTGTCTCTGTTGGCCTAACCTCCGTCCTTATAATCGACACAAAATGGATTATCACTCTCTTCCTTGTGTCTTCTTGGATACAACCCTAATCATCATGGGTACTTATGCTATCACATCCCTACCTCTCGTAAGTATGTCTCCCGTGATGTTCTTTTTTATGAAGTTGTTTTTCCATTTAAACCCTCTCCATCCATCTCATCTCCTCCAGAATCTTCTACTCTGCCCCCTCTCCTCTCTCCCTATACAGGCCATTACCACTGACCTCCCCCATCCTATCACTCCTCCTTCCTCTCCTGGGCCCGCCCCTTCCCCTTCCTCTCAGACCCCGCCCGCTCAGCCCACTTCCCCACTCTTACCACTACCCACATCTCTCCCTCGTGATCTTGTTTCTTCCCGAGCCGCCTCTATGCTTGTACCTCCTGAATCTACCGTCGTCTCCCCTTCCCCAATTTTCCATCCTCATCCTATGCAAACCATGTCCAAATCCAACCTCCATTTTCCAAAAATTAGGACTGACGGCACCATGGCCTGGCCACCCCCTCAAGCCCTCCTCACATCCGTGACCCTCCCAATGAACCCTCCTTTGTCACCGAAGCTTCCAAGTACCCGGAATGGCGTCGTGCGATGCAACTCGAATTTGTAGCCCTTCTCTCCAACAACACCTGGACTCTTGTCCCTCCATCCTCCTCTCAGCATGTTGTGGGGTGCCGTTGGGTTTTCAAAACGAAATACCTCTCTAATGGCTCGGTTGAGCTGCGAAAAACATGCCTTGTCGCCAAGGGCTACAATCAGCTAGGGGGTTCGGACTATTCCGAGACTTTCAGTCCTGTTGTCAAACCGACAACCATCAGGTTAGTTCTTTCCATTGCACTCTCTGAAAATTGGCCGATTCATCAATTAGATGTTCAAAATGCTTTTCTTCATGGCACATTAGATGAAACCATATTTATGTCCCAGCCGAGTGGATTTGTTCATCCTCAATTTTCCACCTATGTCTGCAAGCTCAATCGTGCTCTCTACGGCCTCATGTAGGCCCCCCATGCTTGGTATGCCCGTCTAAGCAGCAAGCTACTTGAATTTGGCTTTCTTACTTCCAAGTCTGACACTTCCTTATTCCTCTAGCACCATCAATCAATTGTCTTGTATTTTTTAGTTCATGTTGATGATGTTCTACTTACTAGCTCAGATAGCTCTGCCATTGCTCAGCTCGTTAAATTGCTCAGTGCCGATTTTCCCGTCAAAGATCTTGGTCATCTTCATTACTTTTTTGGCATTGAGTGTCACCAAAATTGGAATAGGATTTTTTGTCCCAATGCAAATATATTCTTGATTTATTACACAAGACCAATATGGCTAATTGTAAGCCTGTTGGCACGCCTATGTCTCCCTCCACTAAACTTTCTGCCTTTGATTCACCCTCTATGAACGATCCTTTTCTGTACCAGAGTGTGGTGGGCAGCCTCCAATATCTTCTCTTCACTCGGCTTGATTTAGCCTTCTCAGTCAATCGGGTCTATCAATATATGCATTCCCCTTGTCTTTCTCATTGGCAATTTGTGAAGCGAATCTTACGATACTTGAAACAGACTCTGGATTATGGTCTAGTTCTCACTCCTTCTTCGTCCCCTGTTCTGGCTGCCTTCTCTGATGCCGACTAGGCAGGCTGCCTTGACGGCAGAAAATCTACCAATGGCTATTGTTTATTCTATGGCACCAATCTCATCTGCTGGAGTTCAAAAAAATAAACTACTATTGCTCGGTCTAGCACGGAGGCTGAATACAAGGCCTTGGCCCATGCTACGTGTGAACTAGTTTGGGTCCAATCCTTTTATCTGAACTGGGCATCTTTTTATCTCAACCACCTATTATCTATTGTGATAATTTGGGGGCCACTTACTTATCTGTGAATCCTGTGATGCATTCTCGAATCAAGCATGTGGATATTGATTATCATTTTGTTCGTGACCATGTTCATAACAAGGCTCTTCAAGTTTCCTTCCTGTCCAACAAAGATCAGATTGAAAATGTCTTTACCAAGCCCCTGTCCATTACCAGATTTTGCACACTTAGATCGAGCCTCACTGTCCTGCCAGGACTGCTGGGCTCGCCAGGCGGTAACAGCAATGTTCAGTCTTCATCTCCACGCCAACTCAGCACTACTCAGACTTTCACCTTAGAAGAAGACAAAGACAGCTCCTCCAGAAGAGTCCAAAATGTGTCATCGAAACATGTACTCCAGAACAATCTAGAATACTGAACTTGTCATGTATTCCAAAAGAATCCAGAATACTATAATCTGTATAAATAACACTGCTTGTACACAGATCAATTGAGGAGAAAGAATTATAGAGTTTTCATCTTTCTGTTATCTCTGTTTATTTTCTAACAAGGCTCGATAGCAGCAAACGATCAAGGGAAACCGGTGATGGATAGCCGGTTAGACGGCCAGAAGCACAACTGGTATCATGTTGTTCACCTGAGTCAACTCGTCTCAACTCGAATACGGGAAGAATTAAAGAACAACAATGAGCAGTAAGAAAAAAAACACAAAAGATAAAATAAAAAGTGAATTCCAACGAAGTTCCATAAACTTATGAAAAAAAACCATCAATATGAGAAACAAAAAATAATGGGCTTCTGAAATTATGAAAACCATACTACGAGTCCTGAAAATCAATGCTCTGATACCATGTTGATTTTCAAGACTTCATGAATTAAGCTCATGAAAAAAAATGGAAAGAAACCCATTGGGAGAAAGCTGGAAGAAGAATGGTTATGGAATTGATGATCAACCCTCCCCTTGAAGCTCTATTTATAGATTTATGAAAGTACTGTATTACAATAATACCCCTTAACTCAGGGTTTAGGGTTTTAACCTTGGAACTTTAACTTAATTACATCAATACCATCTCTATGCCTTTATTTACCATCTTGCCATCATTAATCTATGGGCCTATGGGCCTTCACTTTGATATGTGGGCCTTGAGCCCGTCCTCTATGTCTCTTGGATGCATGGGTCATCCTTGGTCTTATGGGCTTGGGCACATCTTCTAATGCACTTGGATATGTGAGCCTTTCTTGGTCGTGTGGCCTTTGGTCATGTCACATTAACTCTAAAATTATCATTTTGCTGTGATCTATTTGCCTTATCTTTTTGTTTACAAGATAAAGGGAAAGTGAAAACTCAAGTTTTGATTGAAGGATAAAGTATACATCTAAAATGGAAATTCACAAATGTAGAGAGAGATTATTACAAAAAGTGTCTGTAATTTTTAGAGATTGTAAACTCTTTCTAGTTTTTATATATTTTGTTTTGCAATCATCGGGAAATGGGGGAGGCGGGGGATTTTTTAACTGAGTGTTGACTCCCAATCCATAAGTGATTTCGTACAAAAAATAGCCCGTTACGCATGATTGACAGATAAATCACTTTACAATCATCTATGATTATTAGGTCAACCTTATGTAAATGGGTAAAATAATGGCTTTTTTTACTTAGGTATATATCCCACCGCACGTTCACTTGAGAATTTAAGGAGGTTTGGATCCATAGGTCATTTGCATCTTTAAAATGTTTCAAGCATGCATATCCATAATAAAAAATGTCTAGGATCAATTAAAAATCTCTTTCTTATAAAATTCCCATCTATAAGGGTTGAACTAGTAGAATTTCCATAACTTAGATACCAAAACTTTTGTGTTCATTTGTGGTGTGTGAATAAATCATCTTTACTTACATTTGTTCGTGTTTTTAATTATTGTCATACATAAACTCTAAAATTTTCATTTGTTATGATCTATTTGCCTTATCTTTTTGTTTACGAGATATAGGAAAATTGAAAATTGAAGTTTTGATTTAAGGAAAAAGTATACATCTAAAATGAAAATGCACAAATGTAGAGAGAGATAATTCCAAAAAGTGTCTGTAATTTTTAGGGACTGTATGCTCTTTCTAGTTTTTATATATTAGGTTTCGAAATTATCAGGAAAAGGGGGAGACAGGGGATTTTTAACTGCATGTTGACTCCCAATCCATAATTCTTTTCTTAAAAAAATATAGCCCGTTACACATGATTGATTGAAAAATCACTTTACAATTATCTAAGCTTGTTAGGTCAGCTTTTTGTAAATGGACAAAATAATGGTTTATTTGACTCGGGTTAATATTCCACTGACCGTTCACTTGAGAATTTAATGAGGTTTGGATCCATAGTTCATTGACATCTTTAACATGTTTCTAGCATGCATATCCATATTCAAAACATGTGTAGGATCAATTAGAAATCACTTTCTTATAAAATTCAAAGCTATTAGGGTTGAACTAGTGGAATTTCCCAAACTTGGATATCAAAATGTTTGTGTTAATTTGTGGTGTGTGAATAAATCTTCTTTACTTAAATTTATTCATTTCTTAAAAAAAATTCTATACATAAACTCTAAAATTTTCATTTTTTGTGATCTATTTACCATATCTTTTTGTTTACGAGATAAAGGGAAAGTGAAAACTCAAGTTTTGATTAAAGGAAAAAGTATAAATCTAAAATGGAAATGCACTAATGTAGAGAGATATAATTCCAAAAAGTGTCCGTAATTTTTAGGGATTGTAAACTCTTTCTAATTTTTATACATTAGATTTTGCAATCATCGGGAAAAGGGGTGGGGGGGATTTTTAGCTGAGAGTTGACGTCCAATCCATAAGTCATATGTTACAAAAAAATATCCCGTTACGCATGATTGACATATAAATCAATTTAAAATCATCTATGATTGTTAGGTAAACTTAGTGTAAATGGGAAAAATAATGGCTTGTTTGACTCGGGTAAATATCCCACCATACGATCACTTGAGAATTTAAGGAGGTTTGGATGCATAGGTCATTTCCATTTTTAACATGTTTCAATCATGCATATCCATATTCAAAACTTGTGTAGGATCAATCAAAAATCTCTTTCTTTTAAATTCCAAGTTGTTAGGGTTGAACTAGTGGAATTTCCCAAACATGGATAGCAAAACTTTTGTGTTCGTTTGTCGCGTGTGAATGTTTTTTCTTATTTTAATTTTTTTGTATACAGAAACTCTAAAAAATTTAATTTTGTTATGATCTAGTTGCCTTATATTTTTGTTTACGAGATAAAGGGAAATTGAAAAATCAAGTTTAGTTTTAAGGAAAAAATATACATTTAAAATGGAAATGTGCAAATGTAAAGAGAGATAATTCCAAAAAGTGTATGTAATTTTTAGGGATTGTAAAATATTTCTAGTTTTTATATATTACTTTTTGAAATTATCGGGAAAATGGGGAGGCTGGGGATTTTTAACTGAGTGTTGACTCCATAACCAAAAGTTATTTATTAAAAAAATATAGCCCGTTACGCATGATTGACCGATAAATCACTTTACAATCATCGATGGTTTTTAGGTCAACTTTTTGTAAATGGGCAAAATAATGACTTGTTTGACTCGGGTAAATATCCCACCGCACGTCCACTTGAGAATTTAAGGAGGTTTGGATCCATAGGTAATTTTCATGTTTAACATGTTTCAAGCATGCATATCCATATTCAAAACATGTGTAGCATCAATTAGAAATCTTTTGCTTATAAATTCCAAGCTATTAGGGTTGAACTAGTGGAACTTCTATAACTTGCATAATAAAACTTTTGTGTTCATTTGTGGTATGTGAATAAATCTTCTTGACTTACATTTCTTTTTATCTTAAATTTTTTCCATACATAAACTCTAAAATTTTCATTTTGTTGTGATCTATTTGCCTTATCTTTTTTGTTTACGAGATAAAGGGATAGTGAAAACTCAAGTTTTGTTTTAAAGAAAGAGTATACATCTAAAATTGTAATGCGCAAATGTAGAAAGAGATAATTCCCAAAAGTTTATGTAATTTTTTAGGACTGTACACTCTTTCTTGTTGTTATATTTTAGGTTTTGCAATCATCTCTAAAAGGGGAAGGCGGGGGATTTTTACTTGTGTGTTGACTCCATATCCATAAGTCATTTCATACAAAAATATAGCTCGTTACACATGATTGACCGATATATCACTTTACGATCTTCTATGATTGTTATGTCAGATTTTTTGTAAATGGCAAAAATAATGGCTAGTTTGAGTAGGGTAAATATCCCACCGCATGTTCACTTGAGAATTTAATGAGGTTTGGATCCATAGTTCTTTGGCATCTTAAACCCGTTTCATGCATGGATATCCGTATTCAAAACATGTGTAGGATCAATTAGAAATCTCTTTCTTATAGAATTCAAAGCTATTAGGGTTGAACTAGTGGAATTTCCCAAACTTGGATATAAAAACTTTTGTGTTCATTTGTGGTGTGTGAATAAATCTTCTTTACTTACATTTTTTCTTGTGCTAATTTTTTTCCATACATAAACACTAAAATTTTCATTTTGTTGAGTTCTGTTTTACGTATCTTTTTTTTTTATGAGATAAAGGGAAAGTGAAAATTCAATCTTTGATTTAAGGAAAAAGTGTACAACTAAAATTTTAATGCAGAAATGTAGAGAGAGATAATTCAAAAAAGTGTCAGTAATTTTTAGGGATTGTAAACTCTTTTTAGCTTTTCTATATTATGTTTTGCAACCAACGGGGAACAGGGGGAGGCAAGGGATTTTTAACTGAGTGTGGACTCCCCATCCATAAAATATTTCTTAAAAAAATAGTTTTTTATGCATGATTGACTGATAAATCAATTTACAATCATCTATGATTGTTAGGTCAACTTTGTGTAAATAGGTAAAATAATGACTTGTTTGACTCGGGTAAATATCCCACCGCATGTTCGCTTGAGAATTTAAGGAGGTTTGGATCCATAAGTCATTTGCATCTTTAACAAGTTTCAAGCATGCATATCCAAATTCAAAACTTGTGTAGGATCAATTAGAAATCTCTTTCATATTAAATTCCAAGTTATAAGGGTTGAACTAGTGGAATTTCCCAAACTTAGATAACAAAACTTGTGTTCATTTGTGGTGTGGGAATAAATCTTCTTTACTCACATATCTTTCACTTTAATTACAAGCTATAAGGGTTGAACTAGTGGAATTTCCAAAACTTGGATATCAAAACTTTTGTGTTCATTTGTGGTGTCTAGATATATTTTCTTTACTTACATTTATTGTTGTTTTAAAATTTTGCATACACAAACTCTAAAATGTTAATTTTGTAGTAATCTATTTGCAATATCTTTTTGTTTATGAGATAAAGGAAAAGAGAAAACTCATGTTTTGATTTAAGAAAAAAATATTCATCTAAAATGGAAATTCAGAAATGTATAGAGAGATAATACCAAAAAGTGTCTATAATTTTTAGGGATTGTAAAATTTTTCTAGTTTATATATATTTGGTTTTGCAATCATTGGGAAAATGGGGAGACGGGGATTTTTAACTGAGTGTTGACTCTGAATCCATAAGTCATTTCTAACAAAAATATAGCCCGTTATGCACGATTGACCGTTAAATAACTTTACAATCATCTATGACTGTTAGGTCAACTTTTTGTAAATGGACAAAAAAAAGGCTTGTTATACTCGGGTAAATATCCCATCGTACGTTCACCTAAGAATTTAATGAGGTTTGCATCCATAGGTCATTTGCATCTTTAACATGTTTCAAGCATGCATATCCATATTTAAAAGATGTGTAGGATCAATTAGAAATTTTTTTCTTATAAAATTCCAAGCTATTAGTGTTGAACTAGTGTAATTTCTCAAACTTGGATATCAATTTTTTTTTGTCATTTGTGGTGAGTGAATAAATTTTCTTTACTGACATTTGTTGTTGTTTTAAATTTTTTGCATACACAAACTCTTAAATTTTTATTTTGTTTTCATCTAATTGTGTTATCTTTTTTTTTATTACATAAAGGGAAATTGAAAACTAAAATTTTGACTTAAGCAAAAAGTATACATCTAAAATGGAAATGCCCAAATGTAGTGAGAGATAACACTAAAAAGTGTCAGTAATTTTTAGGGATTGTAAACTCTTTCAAGTTTTTACATATTAGGTTTTGCAATCATCAGTAAAAGGGGGAGGCAGGAGATTTTTAATTGAGTGTTGAGTCCCAATCCATAAGCCATTTCTTACAAAAAGATAGGTCATTACGCATGATTAACCGATAAATCACTTTACAATCATCAATGACTGTTTGGTCAGCTTTTTGTAAATGGGCAAAATAATGGCATGTTTGACTCAGGTAAATATCCCACCGCACATTCACTTGAGAATTTCATGAGGTTTGGATCCATAGGTCATTTGCATTTTTAACATGTTTCAAACATGCATATCCATATTTAAAACATGTGTAGGATCAATTAGAAATCTCTTTCTTATAAAATTCCAAGCTATTTGGGTTGAACATGTGGAATTTCCCAAACTTGGATATCAAAATTTTTGTGTTCATTTGTGGTGTGTGAATAAATTTTCGTTACTAACATTTGTTGCTGTTTTAAATTTTTGGCACACATAAACTATAAGATATTATTTTTGTTGTCATATATTTACCTTATCTTTTTGTTTGTGAGATAAAGGGAACGTGAAAACTCATGTTTTGGTTTAAGAAAAAAGTATACATCTAAAATGGAAATTCAGAAATGGAGAGAGAGATAATTCCAAACAATGTTTGTAATTTTTAAGGATTGTAAACTCTTTCTAGTTTTAATATATTTTGTTTTGCAATCATCGGGAACATGGGAAGGTGGGGATTTTTAACTTAGCGTTGACTCCCAATCCAAAAGTTGTTTCTTAAAAAATTATAGCCCGTTATGCATGATTGACCGATAAATCACTTTACAATCATCTATAATTGTTAGGTCAGGTTTTTATAAATGGGAAAAAATGGCTTGTAATACTCGGGTAAATATCCCATCGCACCTTCAGTTGAGAATTTAATAGGGTTTGCATCCATAGGTCATTTGCATCTTTAACATGTTTCAAGCATGCATATCCATATTTAAAACATGTGTAGGATCAATTAGAAATCTCTTTCTTATAAAATTCCTAGCTATTAGGGTTGAACTAGTGGAATTTCCCAAATTTAGATATCAAATTTTTTTTGTTCATTTGTGGTGTGTGAATAAATTTTCTTTACGAACATTTGTTGTTGTTTTAAATTTTTTCCAAATGCAAACTCTTAAATTTTTATATTTTTGTCATCTAATTGCCTTATCTTTTTGCTTATGACATAAAGGGAAAGTTAAAACACAAGTTTTGACTTAAGAAAAAAGTATACATCTGAAAAGGAAATCCACAAATGTAGTGAGAGATCCAAAAAGTGTCAGTAATTTTTACGGATTGTAAACTCTTTCTAGTTTTTACATATTAGGTTTTGCAATCATTGGGAAAAGGGGGAGGCAGGGGATTTTCAATTGAGTGTAGACTCCCAATCCATAAGTCATTTCTCACAAAATATAGCCCGATACGCATGATTAACCAATAAATCACTTTACAATCATCTATGGTTGTTAGGTAAGCTTTTTGTTTTTTTAAATGGGCAAAATAATGGCTTGTTTGACTCGGTTAAACATTCCACCACATGTTCACTTGAGAATTTAATGAGGTTTGGATCCGTAGGTCATTTGCATCTTTAACATGTTTCAAGCATGCATATCTATATTTAAAAAATGGGTAGGTTCAATTGGAAATCTCTTTCTTATAAAATTCTAATCTATTACGGTTGAAGTAGTAGAATTGGATCAATTGGATATCAAAACTTTTGTGTTCATTTGTGATGTCTAAATAAATTTTCTTCACTTACATTTGTTGTTGTTTTAAATTTTTCCATACATATACTCTAAAATGTTCATTTTGTTGTCATCTATTTGCTATATCTTTTTGTTTACGAGATAAAGGGAAAGTGAAAACTCAATTTTTTATTTAAGAAAAAAGTATACATCTAAAATGGAAATTCAGAAATGTACAAAGAGATAATTCCAAAAAGTGTCTGTAATTTTTAGGGATTGTAAAGTCTTTCTTATTTTTATATATTATGTTTTGCAATCATCAGAAAAAGGGGGAGGCGAGGGATTTTTAACTGAATGTTGACTCCCAATCAATAAGTTATTTCTTACAAAAATATAGCTTGTTATGCATGATTGACCGATAAATCACTTTAGAATCATCTATGATTGTTAGGTAAGCTTTTTTTAAGTGGGTAAAATAATGGCTTGCTCCACACAGGTAAATATCCCACCACGCGTTCACTTAAGAATTTAAGGAGGTTTGGATCCATAGGTCATTTGCATTTTTAACATGTTTCAATCATGCATATCCATATTGAAAACATGTGTGGGATCAATCAGAAATCTCTATGTTATAAATTTGAAGCTATTAGGGTTGAACTAGTGGAATTTCCCTAACTTGGATGACAAAACTTTTGTGTTCATTTGTGGTGTGTGAATAAATCTACTTGACTTACATTTCTTGATCTATTTGCCTTATTTTTTGTTTACGAGATAAAGGGAAAGTGAAAAATCAAGTTTTGTTGTAAGAAAAAAGTATACATCTAAAATGGAAATTTAGAAATGTATGGAGAGATAGTTCCAAAAAGTGTTTGTAATTTTTAGGGTTTGTAAACTCTTTCTAGTTTTTATATATTAGGTTTTGCAATTACCTAGAAAAGGGGGAGGAGGGGGATTTTTAACTGAGTGTTGACTCCCAATCCTTAAATTATTTCTTACAAAAATATAGCCTATTACGCATGATTGACCGATATATTTCTTTACAATCATCTATGATTGTTAGGTCAACTTTTTGTAAATGCGCAAAATAATGGCTTGTTTGACTCGGTAAATATCCCACCACACGTTCACTTTAGAATTTAATGAGGTTTAGATATATAGATCATTTGCATCTTTAACATGTTTCAAGCATGCATTTCCATCTTAAAAATCATGTGTAGGATAATTTAGAAATTGCTTTCTTATAAAATTCCAAACTATTAGGGTTGAACTAGTTGAATTTCCCAAACTGGGACGTCAAAACTTTTGTGTTCATTTGGGGTTTGTGAATAAATTTTCTTTACTAACATTTGTTGTTATTTTAATTTTTTTTGATACACAAACTCGTAAATTTTGTTGTCATCTAATTGCCTTATCTTTTCTTTTATGACATAAAAGGAAAGTGAAAACTCAAGTTTTGTTTTAAGAAAAGTGTATACATCTAAAATGGAAATGCAAAAATGTAGTGAGAGATAACTCCAAAAAGTGCTTGTAATTTTTAGGGATTATAAACTCTTTCTATTTTTTATATATTAGTTTTTGAAATCATCGGGAAAAGGGGGAGGCGAGGGATTTTTAACGGAGTGTTGACTCCAAATTCATAAGTCATTTTCTTACAAAAATATAGCTCGTTACACATGATTGACGGATAAATCACTTTACAATCATCTATGGTTGTTAGGTAAGCTTTTTGTTTTTGTAAATGGGCAAAATAATGGCTTGTTTGACTCAGGTAAATAACCCACCGCACGTTCACTCGAGAATTTAATGAGGTTTAGATCCATTGGTCATTTGCATCTTTAACCTGTTTCAAGTATGCATATCTATATTTAAAACACGTGTAGGATCAATTAGAAATCTCTTTTTATAAAATTCTAAGCTATTAAGGGTCGAATTTGAGAAATTTACAGAACTTGGATATCATAACTTTTGTGTTCATTTGTGGTGTGTGAATAAATTTTCTTTACTTACATTTGTTGTTGTTTTAATTTTTTTGCATACATAAACTCTAAAATTTCATTTTGTTGTCATGTAGTTGCCTTATCTTTTTCTTTACGTGATAAAAGGAAAGTGAAAACTCAAGTTTTGATTTAAGAAAAAGTATATATCTAAAATGGGAATTCACAAATGTAGTGAGAGATAACTCCAAAAAGTGTCAGTAATTTTTTGGGATTTTAAACTATTTCTAGTTTTTATATATTAGGTTTTGCAATCATCGGGAAAAGGGGGAGGTGGGGGATTTTTAACTAAGTGTTGACTCATAATCCATAATTTACTTATTAAAAAAATATAGCCTGTTACGCATGGTTGACTGATAAATCACTTTACATTCATTTGTGATTTTTTGGTCAGCATTTTGAAAATGGGCAAAATAATGGCTTGTTTGACTCGGGTAAATATCCCACCGCACGTTCACTTGAGAATTTACTGAGGTTTGGATCCATAGGTCATTTGCATCTTTAACATGTTTCAAGAATGCATATCTATGTTAAAAACATGTGTAGGATCATGTAGAAATCTCTTTCTTATAAAATTCAAAGCTATTAGGGTTGAACTAGTAGAATTTCCCAAACTTGGATATCGAAACTTTGGTGTTCATTTGTGGTGTAGGAATAAATTTTCTTTACTTACATTTGTTGTTGTATTAAATTTTTTGAATTCATAAACTCTAAAATTTTCATTTTGTTGTCATCTATTTCCCTTATCTTTTTGTTAAGGAGATAAAGTGAAAGTGAAAATTCAAGTATTGATTTAAGAAAAAAGTATACATCTAAAATGGAATTGCTCAAATGTAGAGAGAGATAATTCCAAAAAGTGTCTGTAATTTTAAGGGATTGTAAACTCTTTCTAGTATTTATATATTAGGTTTTGCAATCATCGAGAAAAGGGGAGGTGGGGGATTTTTAACTGAGTGTTGACTCCTAATCCATAAGTCATTTCTTACAAACATATAGCCCGTTAGCCATGATTGACCGATAAATCACTTTACAATCATTTGTGATTGTTAGGTCAGCTTTTAGTAAATGAACAAAATAATGGATTATTTGACTAGGGTACATATCCCACCGCACCGTCACTTGAGAATTTAATAAGGTTTTGGATCCATAGGTTATTTGCATATTTAACATATTTCAAGCATGCATATCCATATTTAAAACTTGTGTAGGATCAATTAGAAATCTCTTTCTTTTAAAACTCCATGTGATTAGGGTTTACCTAGTGTAATTGCCCAAACTTTGATATTAAAACTTTTGTGTTCGTTTGTGGTGAGTGAATAAATTTTCTTTACTAAATATTTGTAGTTTTTTAAACAAAAATTCATACACAAACACTTAGATTTTCATTTTGATGTCATCTAATTGCCTTATATTTATGTTTATGACATAAAGGGAAAGTGAAAACTCCTGTTTTGATTTAAAAAGAAAGTATACATCTAAAATGGAAATGCACCAATGTAGTGAGAGATAACTCCAAAAAGTGTAAATAATTTTTAAGGATTGTAAACTCTTTCTAGTTTTTATATATAATATATAGTAGGTTTTGCAATCATCGAGAAAGGGGGAGGTGGAGGATTTTTAACTAAGTGTTGACTCTAAATCCATATGTCATTTCTTATAAAAATGTAGCCCATTATACATGATTGACCGATAAATCACTTTACAATCATCTATGATTGTTAGGTTAACTTTTTTGTAAATGGGCAAAATAATGGCTTGTTTGACTCGGGTAAATATCCCACCGCACGTTCACTTGAGAATTTAATGAGGTTTGGATCCATAGGTCATTTTCAACTTTAACATGTTTCAAGCATGCGTATCCATATGTAAAATACGTGTAGGATCAATTAGAAATCTCTTTCTTATAAAATTCCAAGCTATTAGGGTTGAACTAGTGGAATTTGCCAAACTTTGATATCAAATTTTTTGTGTTGATTTGTGGTTTGTGAATAAATTTTCTTTACTAACATTTGTTGTTGTTTTAAATTTTTTGCATAGACAAACTCTTAAATTTTCATTTTGTTGTCATCTAATTGCCGTATGTTTTTGTTTACGACATAAAGGGAAAGTGAAAACTCTTGTATTGATTTAAGAAAAAAATACACATCTAAAATGGAAATGAGCAAATGTAGTGAGATATAACTCCAAAAAGTGTGTGTAATTTTTAGGGATTGTAAACTATTTTTAGTTTTTATATATTACATTTTGCAATCATCGAAAAAAGGGGGAAGTGGGGGATTTTTAACTAAGTGTAGAGTCATAATCCATAATTCATTTATTACAAGAATATAGTCCATTACACATGGTTGACGGATAAATCACTTTACATTGATCGGTGAATTTTTGGTCAGCTTTTTGTCAATGGGCAAAATAATGGCTTGTTTGACTCGGGTAAATATCCCATCGCACGTTCACTTGAGAATTTAAAGAGGTTTGGATCCATAGGTCATTTGCATCTTTAACATGTTTCAAGCATGCATATCTATATTAAAAACATGTGTAGGATCATGTAGAAATCTCTTTCTTATAAAATTCAAAGCTATTAGGGTTGCACTAGTGGAATTTCCCAAACTTGGATATCAAAACTTTGGTGTTCATTTGTCGTGTATGAATAAATTTTCTTTACTTACATTTGTTGTTGTATTAATTTTTTTGAATTTATAAACAAAAAAAAATTCATTTTTTGTCTTATATTTCCCTTATCTTTTTGTTTAGAAGATTAAGTGAAAGTGAAAAATCAAGTTTTGATTAAAGAAAAAAGTATATATCTAAAATGGAAATGCACAAATGTAGAGAGAGATAATTCCAAAAAGTGTCTGTAATTTTTTGGGATTTTAAACTCTTTCTATTTTTAATATTTTAGGTTTTCCAATCATCGGGAAAGGGGGGGGGAGGATGGGATTTTTGATTGAGTGTTGACTCCCAATCCATAAGTCATTTCTTACAAAAATATAACTTGTTACGCATGATTGACTGATAATTCCCTTTACAATCATCTATGATTGTATAGACACCTTTTTGTAAATGGGTAAAATAATGGATTGTTTGACTCGGGTAAATATCCCACCTCACGTTCACCTAAGAATTTAATGAGGTTTGGATCCATAGGTCATTTGCATCTTTAACGTGTTTCTAGCATCATATCCATATTTCATACATGTGTAGGATCAATGAAAAATCTCTTTCTTACAAAATTCAATGCAATTAGGGTAGAACTAGTGAAATTTCCCAAACTTGGATATCAAAACTTTTGTGTTCATTTGTGGTGCGTGAGTATATTTTCTTTACTTACATTTGTTGTTGTATTAATTTTTTTCAATTCATAAACTCTAAAATATTCATTTTGTTGTCATCTATTTCCCTTATCTTTTTGTTTAGAAGATAAAGTGAAAGTGAAAACTCCAGTTTTGATTTAAGAAAAAAAAATACATCTAAAATTTTAATGCACAAATGTACAAAGAGATAATTTGAAAAAGTGTTTTTAATTTTTAGGGATTTTAAACTCTTTCTTGTTTTTGGATATTAACTTTTTCAATTTTTTGGAAATGGGGGAGGTGGGGGATTTTTAATTGAGTGTTGACTCCAAATCTATAAGTCATTTCTTACAAAAATATAGCCCATTACGCATGTTTGACTGTTAAATCACTTTACAATCATCTATGGTTGTTAGGTCAGCTTTTTGTAAATGGGAAAAATAATGGGTTGTTTGACTCTGGTAAATATCCCACGACACCTTCACTTGAGAATTTAATGAGGTTGGGATCCATTGGGCATTTGCATCTTTAACATATTCCAAGCATGCATATCCCTTTTTAAAACAAGTATAGGATCAATTACAAGTCTCTTTCTTATAAAATTCCAAGCTATAAGGTGTTGAACTAGTGAAATTTTCTAAACTTCGATATCAAAGCTTTTGTGTTGATTTGTCCTTTGTGAATAAATTTTCTTTACTAACATTTGCTGTTGTTTTAAATTTTATCCAAACACAAAATCTTCAATTTTTATTTTGTGTTCATCTAATTGCCTTATCTCTGTGTTTACGACATTAAGGGAAAGTGGACACTCATGTTTTGATTTAACAAAAATTTATACATCTAAAATGGAAATGCACAAATGTAGTGAGTAATCACTCCAAAAAATTTCAGTAATTTTTAGGGATTGTAAAACTCTTTCTAGTTTTTATATATTAGGTTTTGCAATCATCGAGAAAAGGGGAAGGCGAGGGATTTCTAACTGAGTGTTGACTACCAATCCATAATTCATTTCTTACAAAAATATTGCACGTTACACATGATTGATCGATAAATCACTTTACATTCATCTGTGATTGTTAGGTCTGGTTTTTGTAAATGTGCAAAATAATGGCTCGTTTGACTCGGTTAAATATCCCACCTCACGCTCACTTGAGAATTTAATGAGGTTTGGATCCATAGGTCATTTACATATTTAACATGTTTCAAGCATGCATATCTATATTTAAAACATGTGTAGGATCATGTAGAAATATCTTTCTTATAAAATTCAAAGCTATTAAGGTTGAACTAGTGGAATTTCCCAAAACTTGGATATCAAAACTTTGGTGTTCATTTGTGGTGTGTGAATAAATTTTCTTTACTTACATTTTTTGTTGTATTAAATTTTTCGAATTCATAAACTCTAAATTTTTTATTTTGTTGTCATCTATTTCCGTTATGTATTTGTTTAGGAGATAAAGTGAAAGTGAAAACTCAAGTTTTTATTTAAGAAAAAAATATACAACTAAAATGGAAACTAAAAAATGTAGTGAAAGATAACTCCAAAAAGTGTTAATAATTTTTAGGGATTGTAAACTCTTTCTAGTTATTATATATTAGTTTTTGCAATCATCGAAAAAAAAAGGGTAGGCGAGGTAGTTTGGACTGAGTATTGACTCCCAATCCATAAGCCATTTCTTTTAAAAATATAGCCCATTATGCATGATTGACCGATAAATCACGTTACATTCATCTGTGATTGTTAGGTCAGCTTTTTGTAAATGGGCAAAATAATGGCTCGTTTGACTCGGGTAAATATCCCACCGCACGTTCACTTGAGAATTTAATGAGGTTTGGATCCATAGGTCATTTGCATCTTTAACAGGTTTCAACCAAGCATATCTATATTTATAACATGTGTGCGATCATGTAGAAATATCTTTCTTATTAAATTCAAAGCTATTAGGGTTGAACTAGTGGAATTTCCCAAACTTGGATATCAAAACTTTGGTGTTCATTTGTTGTGTTTGAATTAATTTTCTTTACTTACATTTGTTGTTGTATTAAATTTTTTGAATTCATAGACTCTAAAATTTTCTTTTTATTGTCATTTTTTCCCATTATCTTTTTGTTTAGGAGATAAAGTGAAAGTGAAAAATCAAGTTTTTATTTTTAAAAAAAGTATACATCTAAAATGGAAATGAACAAATATAGAGAGATATAATTCCAAAAAGTGTCTATAATTTTTAGGGATTGTAAACTCTTTCTAATTTTTATTTGTTAGGTTCAGCAATCATCAGGAAAAGGGCGAGGTGGGTGATTTTTAATTGAGTGTTGACTCCTAATCCATAAGTCATTTCTAACAAAAATATAGCCCGTTACTCATGATTGACTGATAAATCACTTTAAAATCATCTATGATTGTTAGGTCAGTTTTTTGTAAATGGGTAAAATAATGGCATGTTTGACTCGGTTAAATATCCCATCGTACGTTCACATGAGAATTTAATGAGGTTTGGATCCATAGGTCTTTTGCATCTTTAACATGTCCCAAGCATGCAGATCCATATTTAAAACATATGTAGGAACAATTAGAAATATATTTCTTATAAAATTCCAAACTATTAGGGTTGAACTATTGGAATTTCCCAAACTTGGATATCAAAACTTTTGTGTTCATTTGTGGTGTCTGAATAAATTTTCTTTACTTACATTTGTTGTTGTATAAAACTTCTTGAATTCATAAACTATTTTTTTTTATTTTGTTGTCATCTATTGCCCTTTTTCTTTTTTTAGAAGATAAAGTGAAAGTTAAAACTCAAGTTTTGATTTTAGAAAAAAGTATACATCTAAAATGGAAATGCACAAATGTAGAGAAAGATAATTCCAAAAAGTCTTTGTAATATTTAAGGATTGTAAACTCTTTCTAGTTTTTATATATTAGGTTTTGCAATCATAAGGAAAAGGGGTTGGCTGGGGATTTTTAACCGAGTTTTGACTCCCAATCCAAAAGGCATTTCTTGCAAAAATGTAGCCAGTTACACATGATTGACCGATAAATCACTTTACAATCATCTGTGATTGTTTGGTCAGCTTTTAGTAAATGGTGAAAATAATGGCTTGTTTGACTGGGGTAATTATCCCACCGCACATTCACTTGAGAATTTAATGAGGTTTTGGATCCATAGGTCATTTGCATCTTTAACATATTTCAAGCATGCATATTTATATTTAAAACATGTGAAGGATCAATTTGAAATCTCTTTCTTAAAAAAGTCAAAGTTATTAGGGTTGAACAAATGAAATTTCCCAAACTTGGATATCAAAACTTTTGTGCTCATTTGTGGTGCGTGAATAAATTTTCATTACTTACATTTGTTGTTGTATTATTTTTTTGAATTCATAAACTCTAAAATTTTTAGTTTGTTGTCATCTATTTCCGTTATCCTTTTGTTTAGAAGATAAAGTGAAAGTGAAAACTCAAGTTTTGATTTAAGAAAAAAAGTATACATCTAAAATGAAAATGCACAAATGTAGAGTGAAATAATTCCAAAAAGTGTCTATAAGTTTTAGGGATTGTAAACTCTTTCTAGTTTTTATATATTACGTTTTGCAATCGTCGGGAAAAGAGGGAGGTGGGGGATTTTTAAGTGAGTGTTGACTTCCAATCCATAAGTCATTTCTTACAAAAATATAGCCCGTTATGCACGATTGACCAATAAATCCCTTTACAATCATCTATGACTGTTAAGTCAGCTTTTTGTAAATGGGTAAAATAATGGCTTGTTTTAGTCGGGTAAATATCCCACCGCACGTTCACTTGAGAATTTAATGAGGTTTGGATCCATAGGTCATTTGCATCTTTAACATGTTTCAAGCATGCATATCAATATTTAATACATGTGTATGATCGACTAGAAATCACTTTCTTATAAAATTCAAATATATTAGGGCTGAACTGGTGGACTTTCCCAAACTTGGATATCCAAACTTTTGTGTTCATTTGTGGTGTGTGAATAAATTTTCTTTACATACATTTTTTTATGTATTAAATTTTTTGAATTCATCAACTCTAAAATTTTCATTATGTTTTCATCTATTTCGCTTATCTTTTTGTTTATGAGATAAAGTGAAAGTGAACAATCAAGTTTGGATTAAAGAAACAAGTATACATCTAAAATGGAAATGTACAAATATAGAGAGAGATAATTCCAAAAAATATATATAATTTTTGGGGATTGTAAACTCTTTCTAGTTTTTATATATTAGGTTTTGCAATCATAAGGAAAAGGGGGAGGCATGGGATATTTAACTGAGTGTTGACCCCCAATCCATTAGTCAATTAAAAAAATAATAAATCACGTTACGCATGCTTGACCAAAAAATCACTTTACAATCATCTATGGTTGTTAGGCCAGCTTTTTATAAATGGGCAAAATAATGGCTTGTTTGACTCTGGTAAATATCCCACCTCACGATCACTTGAGAATTTAATGAGGTTTGGTTCCATAGGTCATTTGCATCTTTAACATGTTTCAAGCATGCATATCCATATTTAAAATACGCGTAGGATCAATTAGAAATCTCTTTCTTATAAAATTCCAAGCTATGAGGGTTGAACTACTAGAATTTCCAAAAATTGGATATCAAAATTTTTGTGTTCATTTAGGTGTGTGAATAAATTTTATTTACTGACATTTCGTATTGTTTAAATTTTTTGCATACATAAACTCTAAAATTTTCATCTGGTAGTGATCTATTAGCTTTATCTTTTTGTTTACGACATAAAGGGAATGTGAAAACTCAAGTTTTGATTTAAGAAAAAAATATACATTTAAAATGGAAATGAACAAATGTAGAGAGAGATAATTCCAAAAAGCATCTGTACTTTGTAGGGATAGTAAACTCTTTCTAGTTTTTATATATAAGGTTTTGCAATCATTGGGTAAAGGGGGAGGCAAGGGATTTTTAATTGAGTGTTGACTCCCAATCCATAAGTCATTTCTTACAAAAATATAGCTAGTTACGCATGATTGATCGATAAATCACTTTATAATCATTTGTGATTGTTATGTCAGCTTTTCGAAAATGGGCAAAATAATGGCTTGTTTGACTCGGGTAAATATCCCACCGCACGTTCACTTGAGAATTTAATGTGGTTTGGATCCATAGGTCATTTGCATCTTTAACATGTTTCAAGCATGAATATACATATTTAAAAGATGTGTAGGATCAATTAGAAATCTCTTTCTTATAAAATTCCATTCAATTAGGGTTGAACTAGTGGAATTTCACAAACTTGGATATAAAAACTTTTGTGCTCATTTGTGGTTTGTGAATAAATTTTCTTTACTAATAATTATTGTTTTTTAAAATTTTGTGCATGCACAAAATCTTAAATTTTCATTTTGTTGTCATCTAATTCCTTTATCTTTAGGTTTACGACATAAAGGGAAAGTGAAAACTCATGTTTTGATTCAAGAAAAAAGTATACATCTAAAATGGAAATGCACACATATAGTAAGAGATAACTCCAAAATGTGTCAGTAATTTTTAGGGATTGTAAACTCTTTCTAGTTTTTATATATTTGGTTTTGCAATCATCGGGAAAAGGGAGAGGCAGGGATTTTTAATTGAGTGTTGACTTCCAATCCATAAGTCATTTCTTACAAAAATATAGCCTGTTATGCATGATTGACGAATAAATCACTTTACAATCACCTATGATTGTTAGGTCAGTTTTTTTGTAAATGAGCAAAATATTAGCTTGTTTGACTCGGGTAATTATCCCACCGCACGTTCACTTTAAAATTTAATGAGGTTTGGATCCATAGGTCATTTGCTTCTTTAACATGTTTCAAGTATCCATATCAATATTTACGACAAGTGTAGGATCAATTAGAAATCTCTTTCTTATAAAATTCTAAGCTATTAGGGTTGAACTAGTGGAATTTCCCAAACTTAGATATCAAAACTTTTGTTTTCATTTGTGGTGTCTGAATCAATTTTCTTTACTTACATTTGTTGTTGTTTTAAAGTTTAGCATACATAAACTCTAAAATGTTCATTTTTTTTGTCATGTATTTGCATTATCTTTCTGTTTACGAGATAAAGGGAAAGTGAAAACTCATGTTTGGATTTAAGAAAAAACTATACATCAAAAATGGTAATTCGGAAATGTAGAGAGATAATTCCAAAAACTGTCTATAATTTTTAGGGATTGTAAACTCTTTCTCGTATTTATATATTAGGTTTTACAATTATCGGGAAAAGGGGGAGGCGGGGGATTTTTAACAGAGTGTTGACTCCCAATCCATAAGTCATTTATTACAGTTATATAGCCCATTACAGATGATTGACCGATTAATCACTTTGCAATCATCTATGGTTGTTAGGTAAGATTTTTTCACATGGGGAAAATAATGGCTTATTTAACTTGAGTAAATATCCCACCGCATGTTCACTAGAGAATTTAATGAGGTTTGGATCCATAGGTCATTTGCATCTTTAATAGGTTTTAAGCATGCATATCCATATTTAAAACATGTTTAGGATCAATTAGTAATCTCTTTCTTATAAAATTCCAAGCTATTAGGGTTGAACTAGGGAAATTTCAAAATTTTGGATATCAAAACTTTTGTGTTCATTTGTTGTTTGTGAATAAATTTTATTTCCTAACATTTGTTGTTGTTTTAAATTTTTTGCATACACTAACTCTTAAATTTTAATTTTTTTGTCATTGAATTGCCTTATCTTTTTGTTTACGACATAAAGAGAAAGTGAAAACTCTAGTTTTGATTTAAAAAAAAATCTATAATAGAAATGCAAAAATGTAGTGAGAGATAACTCCAAAAAGTGTCAGTAATTTTTAGGGATTTTAAACACTTTCTAGTTTTTATATATTAGGTTTTGAAATCATCGGGAAAAGGGGAAGGCGGGGGATTTTTATTTGAGTGTTGACTCGCAATCCATCAGTCATTTCTTACAAAAATAAAGCCCATTATTCATAATTGACTGATAAATCACTTTACAATCATCTATGATTGTTAGGTGAATTTTTTTTTGTAAATAGGCAAAATGATGGCTAGTTTTACTCGTGTAAATATCCCCCTGCACGATCACTTGAGAATTTAATGAGGTTTTGGATCCATAGGTGATTTGCATTTTTAACATGTTTCAAGCATGCAAATTTATATTTAAAATATGTGTAGGATCAATTATAAATCTCTTTCTTATAAAATTCAAAGCTATAAGGGTTGAACAAGTGGAATTTCAAAAATTTGGATATCAAAACTTTTGTCTTCATTTGTGGTGTGTGAATATTAATTTTTGTAAATTCATAAATTCTAAAATTTTCATGTTGTTGTCATCTATTTCCCTTATCTTTTTGTTTAGGAGATAAATTGAAAGTGAAAACTCAAGTTTTGATTTAAGAAAAAAGTATACATCTAAAATGCAAATGCACAAATGAAGAGAGAGATAATTCAAAACTCTCATATCTATAATGTTTAGGGATTGTAAACTCTTTCTAGCTTTTATATATTAGGTTTGGCAATCATCGGGAAAAGGAGGAGGTAGGGGATTTTTAACTGAGTGTTGACTCCCAATCCATAAGTCATTTCTTACAAAAATATAGCCCGTTATGCATGATTGACCGATAAGTCACTTTAAAATCATCTATGATTGTTAGATCAAATTTTTGTAAATGGGCAAAATAATGGCTTGTTTGACTCAGGTAAATATCCCATCTCATGTTCACTTGAGATTTTGAAGAGGTTTTGATCAATAGGTCATTTGCATCTTTAACATGTTTCAAGCATGCATACCCATATTTAAAACTTCTGTAGGAACAAATAGAAATCTCTTTCTTATAAAATTTCAAGCTATTAGGGTTGAACTAGTGGAATTTCCTAAACTTGGATATCAAAATTTTGTGTTCATTGGTGGTGTATAAATAATTTTTCTTTACGAACGTTTGTTGTTGTTGAAAATTTTATGCATACACAAACTCATAAGTTTTCATTTTGTTGTCATCTAATTGACTTGTATTTTTGCTTACGACAAAAAGGGAAAGTGAAAATGCATGTTTTGATTTAAGAAAAAAATATTCATCTAAAATTGAAATGCACAAATGTAGTTAGAGATAATCCCAAAAAGTGTAAATAATTTTTAGTGATAGTAAACTCCCAATCCATAAGTCATTTCTTACAAAAATATAGTCGGCTACGCATGATTGACCGATAAATCACTTTCCTATCATCTATGATTGTTGGTCAGCTTTTATTAAATGGGCAAAGTAATGGCTTGTTTGACTTGGGAAAATATCCCACCGCACGTTCACTTGAGAATTTAATGAGGTTTGGATCCAAAGGTCATTTGCATCTTTAACATGTTTCAAACATCCATATCCATATTTAAAACATGTGTAGGATCAATTGGAAATCTCTTTCTTTTAAAATTCAAAGCTATTAGGGTTGAACTAGCGGAATTTCCAAAACTTGGATATCAAAACTTATGTGTTCATTTACGGGGTGTGAATAAATTTTCTTTACTAACATTTGTTGTTGTTTTAAATTATTTGAATTCATAAACTCTAAAATATTTCTTTTGTTGAGATCTATTTCCCTTATCTTTTTGTTTAGGAGATAAAGTGAAAGTGAGAACTAAAGTATTTATTTAAGAAAAAAAGTATACATCTAAAATAAAAATGCACAAATATAGTGAGAGATAATTCCAAAAAGTGTCTGTAATTATTAGGGATTGTAAACTTTTTCTAGTTTTTATATATTAGGTTTTGCAATCTTCGGGAAAAGGGGGATGCGGGGGTTTTTAACTGAGTGTTGACTCCAAATCCATGAATTATTTTTAACAAAAATATAGCCCATTATTGATGATTGACCAATAAATCACTTTAAAATCGTCTATGAGTGTTACATTAGTTTTTTGTGGATAGGCAAAAGAATGACTTGGTTGACTCGGGTAAAAATTCCACCAAACATTCACTTGAGAATTTAATGAGGTTTGGATCCAAAGGTCATTTGCACCTTTAACATGTTTCAAGCATGCATATCTAGATTTTAAACATGTAAACCATCAATTAGAAAATTCTTTCTTTTAAAATTCCAAGCTATTAGGCTTAAACTAGTGGAATTTCCCAAACATGGATATCAAAACTTTTGTATTCATTTTTGGTGTGTGAATAAATTTTCTTTACTTACATTTTTAGTCTTATTAAACTTTTTGAATTCATAAACTCTAAAATTTTCATTTTGTTGTCTTCTATTCCCCTTATCTTTTTGTTTGCAAGATAAAGGGAAAGTGAAAACTCAAGTTTTGATTTAAGAAAAAAGAATACATCTAAAATTGAAATGCAAAAATGTAGAGAGATATAATTTCAAAAAGTGTATGTTATTTTTAGGGATTGTAAACTCTTTCTAGTTTTTATATATTAGGTTTTGCAATCGTCGAGAAAAGGGGGAGGCATGGATTTTTAACCGAGTGTTGACTCCCAATCCATAAGTCATTTCTTACAAAAATATAACCCGTTACGCATGATTGACCGATAGATCACTTTTCAATCATCTATGATTGTTAGGCCTATTTTTATTAAATGGGCAAAGTAATGGCATGTTTGACTCGGGTAAATATCCCACCGCACATTCACTTGAGAATTTAATGAGGTTTGGATTCATAGGTCATTTGCATCTTCAACATGTTTCAAGCATGCATATCCATATTTAAAATACGTGTTGGATCAATTAGAAATATCTTTCTTATAAAATTCCAAGTTATTAGGGTTGAACTAGTGGAATTTCCAAAAATTGGATATCAAAACTTTTGTGTTCATTTATGGTGTGTGAATAAATTTTCTGTACTGACATTTCTTGTTGTTTTAAATTTTTAGCATACATAAACTCCAAAATTTTCATTTGGTTGTGATCTATTAGCCTTATGTTTTTGTTTACGACATAAAGGGAAAGTGAAAACTCAAGTTTTGATTTATAGAAAATGTATACATTTAAAATGGAAATGCAAAAATGTAGAGAGAGATAATTCAAAAAAGTGTCTTTAATTTTTAGGGATTGTAAGCTCTTTCTAGTTTTCATATATTACGTTTTGCAAACATCGGGAAAAGGGGAAGGCGGGGGATTTTTAACTATGTGTTGACTCCCAATCCATAAGTCATTTCTTACAAAAATATAGCCCGTTATCCATGATTGACCAATAAATCACTTTACAATCATCTGATATTGTAAGGTCAGCTTTTAGTAAATGGGCAAAATAATGTCTTGTTTGACTCGGGTAAATATCCCACAACACGTTCACTAGAGAATTTAATGAGGTTTTGGATCCATAGGTCATTTGCTACTTTAACTTGTTTCAAGCGTGCATATCTATATTTTAAACATGTGTAGGATCAATTAGAAATTTTTTTCTTACAAAATTCAAAGCTATTAGGGTTGAACTAGTGGAATTTCCCAAACTTGGATATCAAAACTTATGTGTTCATTTGTGGTGTGTGAATAAATTTTCTTTACTTACATTTGTTGTTGTATTAAGTTTTTTGAATTCATAAACTCTTAAATTTTTTATTTTTTTGTCATCTATTTCCCTTATCTTTTTGTTTAGAAGATAAAGTGAAAGTGATAAATCAAGTTTTGATTTAAGAAAAAAGTATACATCTAAAATGGAAATGTAAAAATATAGAGAGAAATAATTTAGAAAAGTGTCTGTGATTTTTTGGGATTGTAAACTCTTTCTAGTTTTGATATACTAGGTTTTGCAATCAATGGCAAAAGTGGGAGGCGAAGGACTTTTAAGTAAGTGTTGACTCCCAATCCATAAGTCATTTCTTACATAAATATAGACCATTATGAATGATTGACCGATAAATCACTTTACAATCATTTGTGATTGTTAGGTCAGCTATTTTTGCAAATGGGCAAAATAAAGGCATGTTTGATTCGAGTAAATATCCCACCGGAAGTTCACTTGAGAATTTAATGAGGTTTGAATCCATAGGTCAATTGCATCTTCAACATGTTTCAAGCATGCATATCCATATTTAATACACGTGTATGATCAACTAGAAATCTCTTTCTTGTAAAATTCAAAGCTATTAGGGTGGAATTTGTGGACTTTCCCAAACTTGGATATCAAAACTTTTGTGTTCATTTGTGGGGTGTGAATAAAATTTATTTACTTATATTTTTTGTTGTATTAAATTTTTTGAATTCATCAACTCTAAAATTTTCATTTTGTTGTCATCTAATTCCCTTATCATTTTGTTTAGGAGATAAAGTGAAAGAGAAAACTCATGTTTTTATTTAAGAAAAAAGTAAACATCTAAAATTGAAATGCACAAATGTAGTGAGAGATAACTCCAAAAAGTGTCAGTAATTTTTATGGATTGTAAACTCTTTCTGGTTTTTATATATTAGGTTTTGCAATCATCAGGAAAAGGGGGAGGCGGGGGATTTTTGACTGAGTGTTGACTCCCAATCCATAAGTCATTTCTTAAGAAAATATAACTTGTTACGCATGGTTGACCGATAAATCACAATACAATCATCTATGATTGTTAGGTCAGCTTTTTTGTAAATGGGCAAAATAATGGCTTGTTTGACTCGGGTAAATATCCCACCGCACGTTCACTTGAGAATTTAATGAGGTTTGGATTCATAGGTGATTTGCATCTTTAACATGTTTCCATATCTATATTTAAAACATGCGTAGGATCAATTAGAAATTTCTTTCTTATAAAATTCTAAGCTATTAGGGTTGAACTAGTGGAATTTCCCAAACTTAGATATCAAAACTTTTTTTTTCTTATCAGGTGTCTGAATAAATTTTATTTACTTACATTTGTTATTGTTTTAAATTTTTGCATACATAAACTCTTAAATGTTCATTTTTTCATCTATTTTCCATATCGTTTTGTTTAAGAGAAAAAGGGAAAGTGAAAACTCAAGTGTTGATTTTAGAAAAAAGTATACATCTAAAATGGAAATTCAGATATGTAGAGAGAGATAATTCAAAAATTTGTCTTTAATTTTTAGGGATTGTAAACTCTTTCTAGTTATTATATATTAGGTTTAGCAATCATCGGAAAATTGGGGAGGCGAGAGATGTTTAACTGAGTGTTGACTCCCAATCCATAAGTCATTTCTTACAGTTATATAGCCCATTATGGATGATTGACTGATAAATCACTTTGCAGTCATCTATGGTTGTTAGCTCAGATTTTTATAAATTGGCAAAATAATGACTTGTTTCACTCGGGTAAATATCCCACCACACATTCACTAGAGAATTTAATGAGGTTTGGATCCATAGGTCATTTGCTTCTTTAACATGTTTTAAGCATGAACAGTAACTTAATTATAATATTATGATTATTTGTTTACTTTGTTCCTATAATTGGTATCAGAGCCATGGACGGCTAACTAGTGAATATCCAGGTATGGAGTAGGTTATTATAATGTGTATCTGCACAAGAAGATGATGAACAGTAAATTAATTATGATATTATGTTTATTAATTTACTTTGTTCTTGTAATTGGTATCAGAGCCATGAAGGCTAACTAGTGAATATCCGGGTATAGTTTGTTCCATGGTTTTAATTCTCATGGTGCTAGAAAGGGTGAAAGTTCTTTTCTTGTAAATTGAAGTTGGTTTAATGGATGGTATTGTCTAATCATTTAATTGTTGTTGAACTTTATATTCAACCAGAGAAGCATTTTTTATAGATCCAATAATCCTACTACTGGATGCCATTGTTTTAACAAATTAAAATTTTAAACTAAAACAAAAAGTAAACTAAATTATACTATAACGAAGAGTGGTAAAAGAACAACAGAAAGGAGAATATCCTAGTATGAAGTAGAAGTATTATAAATTGATTATATGGTAATCGTAAACGAAGGTAACTTCCTTCGTAATGTTATAATGATGTTACTATTCATCCTCGTTCTTGTATAAGATATGAGACGTCACCCAAGTCGTGTTGAGTCAAGCCGTGTTGCCGAGATAGGCATTCAAGGCCGCTATACTCATAAATCATTGACAGACGTGTATCTGCACAAGAAGATGATGAACAATAACTTAATTATGATATTATGATTATTAGTTTACTTCATTCCTGTAATTGGTATCAGAGTCATGGAAGGCTAACTAGTTAATATCCAGGTATGGAGTAGGTTTTTATAAATTTCTTATATGCTAATCATGAACGAAGTAAACTAATAATCATAATATCATAATTAAGTTACCGTTCATCATCTTCTTATGCAGATACACATTATAATAACCTACTCCATACCTGGATATTCACTAGTTAGACTTCTTTGGCTCTGATACCAATTACAGGAACGAAGTAAACTAATAATCATAATATCATAATTAAGTTATTGTTCATCATCTTCTTGTGAAGATACACATTATAATAACCTACTCCATACCTGGATATTCACTAGTTAGCCTTCCACGGCTCTGATACCAATTACAGGAATGAAGTAAACTAATAATCATAATATCATAATTAAGTTACTGTTCATCATCTTCTTGTGCAGATACACATTATAATAACCTACTCCATACCTGGATATTCACTAGTTAGCCTTCCATGTCTTTGATACCAAATCTGACTTCCAAACAAATCTTTGCCAGATGGCAGGCGGAATTAAGCGCCTTTGATTTTGACATTGAACATATTAAAGGAGAATTGAATTCCTCGTCCTTGATTTTTTTGGCCTCGACCTCTGAATTGTGAACCACTTCCTCTCATTTGGAGTGGGTTACCCCGACCGGGGTTAACCATGATTAGAACCCTGGAGAAATTCATGGGTTAGAAAATCAGGTAAGGAGTTCAATTCTCCTTTGATATGTTCAATGTCAAAATCGAAGGCGCATAATTCCGCCTGCCATCTGGCAAAGATTTGTTTGGATGTAAGTTTCTTCACATGCTTCTTAAGAATTGATTTGCAGCAGAACAATCTACTCTTAAAAGAAATTTTTGATTTAATAAATCATCTTTGGAATTTATGAATGCACTTAATTATTGCAAGAAGTTTTTGTTTCATAGTGGAATAATTAATTTGTGCATCATGCCAATTACCAGAGGTAAATCTAACAAGTTCTTCTTTACCAACTGGATTAACTTGTTTTAATATGCCACCATATCCTATATGGGAGGCCTCTGACTCTACAACCTTTGGATAAGAAGGATTGGTTAGGTTTAGACAAGGAAGTTGAGGAACGTTTCCCGTAATGATTTGGGCTGCCTGAGTATGTTTAGGTGTCCATCGCTCAGGATTCTTTCTAAGTCTTTTATGCGATATTACTGAATCTTGAGCAAGATTAGGATACTAGTCAGCAATATAGTTGAGACTTCCTATAAATCTCTGAAGTTAATTTTTTCCAACAATTCATATAGAAATTTGGAAGCAAACTCAATACTTCTTGCAATGGGAACTATTTTTCCCTTGTGAATATTGTGACCTAAGAATCTAACAGAGGTCTGAAACAATTTCATTTTTGGTGTTGATATCACCTACCCATGTTTTCTAATAACTATTTTGAAAACATTTAAATGCTTAAAATGAGCATCAATAGATTCTGAATAAACGAGAATATCATCAATATAAACAATAGTAAATTTAGAATATGGAGCAAATATATCATTCATGATATTTTGAAATTCAGATGAAGCCTTTTTCAAACCAAACGGCATAACATTCCATTCAAAATGACCAAAAGGTACTATGAATGCATTTTTATATTTATCCTTTTCATTGATTTGAATTTGCCAATAGCCAGATTTCAAATCAAATTTGGAAAAGATTTTAGCAGAAAACAATCTGTCTAATAAATCTTTTTTGTTTGGTATAGGATACCTGATCCATTTCAAACAATCATTAAGTGGTTTATAATTAACCACTAATTAGGGAACACCTCGTTCCTTCTCTGCATTTTTATTAACGTAAAAAGCAGTACAACTCCATGGGGAGTAACATTTTCTAATTAATTTTTTATCCAAAAGATTTTGGATTTCCTTTTTGCATAGGTCTAGAAAAGTATGTTTCATCTGGCTAGGCCTACCTTTGGTGAGAATGGTTCTTTCATTGAACCCATCTATATAAGGTAAAGACACAATATATTTATGTCTATCCCAAAAAGCTGTAGGAATATCACTACAAATTTCCTGAGAAAACAATTTATAAAGATTTTTAATTTTCTCTTCAATGTTTGTAGTTTCCAACTATTGTTCTATTGTGAGAAATTGAAGTTCTTTATGCAGGAAACTAATTTGTTTTTCTTTCACATTTCTTAATTCAGAAATCTCATTGATAAAACTAACTTGTGGTTGAGATTTAAAAGAGAAATATATGGGTTTATGATTAACCTCTCCAAGAATTCCTTGATTGTCAATGCCCTTTATTGGCCTGATTTTCGCGTCATATCTTTAACCAACAGAAAATCTGTGGTTATGCACTAATCATTAGTGTAGATAGAGGCATTGTTTAATTTATATTTAATTTTCATTTTCTTGCCATTAGCATTGGCCAAGGATTGAGTGGTTTTCTCAAAATACTGGGTTGGAATTAACCCTTCTTGGATGCAGTTTAATTCTGCTCCACTATCGATCAGGGCAGTCAAATGAGGAATGACAAAGTTCTGGTCGATAACCAAATTAATTTTGGTATGCCACTTTTGATGATTGACCTTTGTAATTTGACCTTTGTAATTTGATTTAGGAAAACATCATTGGAGGATTTCTCCTGGTTTTCTAATTTTGTGTCAAGCTTTTTATATAAATATTTTAATTCTTTTAATTCTTGTTTGATTTCTTTGATTTCTCCCTGTAAGACATTCAGAGAGACAGGTCAGTTTGAGGAAGTGGTTTCTTAATAATGACTAAAAATTTCCTTCAAAGAATAGGGTTTACACCTTGAAGATTCTTTGAAGCTTGATCAAGATATTCATTGATTAAATATCTTTTTTCTATGAAGATCGTCCTCCTGATCAATGTTCTCAAACATTTGTTTTTTATTAGTAGTAAGAACATTAATCTGATGCATTTGTGCCACAGACTGGAGATGGGAACAACTACAATCTTGGTCTTCTTCTGATTGGCTGGATGAGGCATATAACATATCATCCCCTGAATCGGAATTTAAGAGAATTTTAGCCAAATGAAGTCTTAAGCCTTCATCAATCTCAAGTTGGTTAATTTTCTCCTTAGTTTTGCATCGATTGGAATAGTGGCCTAATTTACCACATTTATAACAGACAATTTTCTTTTTGTTTGGAGGATTCCTTCTAGGAGGTGGTCTCAGAGGAGGAGGCCTCCTAGGTTCATAACTAGTATTTTTATGACACTGTCATTTTTTATATCGTCTACTCTGGTGAGAGTAGGGATCCTATCGCCTATGATGGGAGACTTTGCCTTTACCCTTCCTTTGATGGGAAGGTAGCAGTCCTGTGTCACAAGCAAATTGTTCACATAATTCACCTAGCTCTCTTTCCCCAGTAAGGTTTTGTTTTTTCAGCTGGGCTTGGAGCTTTAAATCATTACATAAGGTCAGACCTTCCTGGATTATTGACATATGGTCGGCCATATTATCCATATTTAAAACATGTGTAGGATCAATTAGAAATCTCTTTCTTACAAAATTTCAAGCTATTAGGGTTGAACTAGTGAAATTTCCCAATCTTGGATTTCAAAATTTTGTGTTCATATGTGGTTTGTGAATAAAATTTCTTTACTAACATTTATTGTTGTTTTAAATTTTTTGCATACTCTAACTCTTAAATTTTCATTTTGTTGTCATCTAAATGCATTATCTTTTTGTTTACGACATAAAGGGAAAGTGAAAACTCAAGTTTTTTATTTAAGAAAAAAGTATACACCTAAAATGGAAATGCAAAAATGTAGTGAGAGATAACTCTAAAAAGTCTCATAAATTTTTAGAAATGTTTAATTCTTTCCTAGTTTTTATATATTAGGTTTTGAAATCATCGGGAAAGGGGGAGGAGGGGGATTTTTATCTGAGTGTTGACTCCAAATCAATAAGTCATTTCTTACAAAAATATAGCCCGTTATGCATGAATGACCGATTAATTACCTTACAATCATCTATGATTGTTAGGTCTGTTTTTTGGTAAAGGGCAAAATAATGGCTTGTTTGACTAGGGTACATATCCCATCGCATGTTTACTTGAGAATTTAATGAGGTTTTGTATCCATAGGTCATTTGCATCTTTAACATGTTTCAAGCATACATATCTATATTTAAAACATGTGTAGGATCAATTAGAAATCTCGTTCTTATAAAATTCAAAGCTATTAGGGTTGAACCAGTGGAATTTCCCAAACTTGGATATCAAAACTTTTGTGTTCATTTGTGGTGTGTGAATAAATTTTCTTTACTTACATTTGTTGTTGCATTAGTTTTTTTGAATTCATAAACTCTAAAATTTTCATTTTGTTGTCATCTATTTCCCTTATCTTTTTGTTTAGAAGATAAGTGAAAGTGAAAACTCAAGTTTTGATTTAAGAAAAATGTATACATCTAAAATGGAAACCAACAAATGTATAGGGAGATTATTCCAAAAAAGTATCTGTAATTTTTAGGGATTGTAAACTCTTTCTTGTTTTTATATATTCGGTTTTGCAATCATGGGGAAAAGGGGGAGGCGGGGATTTTTAACTAAGTGTTGACTCCCAATCCATATGTCATTTCTTACAAAAATATAGCCCGTTACACATGATTGACCGATGAATCACTTTACTATCATCTATGATTGTTAGGTCAGTTTTTTGTAAATGGGAAAAATAATGGCTTGTTTGACTCGAGTAAATATCCCATAGCATGTCCACTTGAGAATTTAAAGAGTTTTTTATCCATAGGTCATTTGCATCTTTAACATGTTTGTTGTGGTCTCTGACCATGGACCGAGAAATTCTATGAAGGGAGAGGTCTTCTTGAAGCTCGAGGGAAGAACCAGGATGTCTTGATCTTCTTGATCAACCTATGATAGCAATTTGTGGTTGAAAAATGGAATGAAATGAAGATAGAGAGGGATGAATTAAGAATTGAGTGGAGAAGGGAACCATGCTCGTCAAAGGGAGACTTAAACCTTTGGTTCCTCAAGGGGAACGCCAACCCTAGGTTCCTTGGAGGAGAACAATGATCCTTTGAGGTAAATTCTTGCTTAATTCATTCTTACCCCCATGAGGTCCCTTTAAGCCTAATCACACCAAGGTAATCAAAAGTGACGAGTTATTACAATACTATCCTTCCGGCCTACATCATACCATAAACTTAAATAAATGAAAACATAATTCCTAACGAGTTACGAACTCAGTTGCGTCGCCTTTGGATGACTCGGTCCGCTATCGAGTCCACAACATCACTCCCCTCGTGGAAAACAAGCTTGTTCGAAAGCTTGAATGAGGGGTAGACCTGCTGAAAGACATCGAGGTCCTCCCAAGTGGCATTGTTGGTGTCGGTTTGCGACCACTGAACTAACACTTCCCTCCGATTCTGATTCTGACTAGCCTTCAAAATTTGGGTGGGCTTGAGGGAAAGATGGCCGTCCTCCATGGGTGGTAACGAAGAAGGGGGAGGTGGTTCGCTGCCTCTGAATGGCTTGAGGAGAGAGACATGAAAAACATCATGGTGCTTGGAGTCTGGCGGAAGCTGTAGTTTAGATGCGACCTCACCCACCCGCTGCAAAATGTGGAATGGCCTAAAATATTTGGGCGAGAGCTTGTGCCGAGTGCAGGTCAAAGAAGTTTGCCAGTGATGTTGCGGCCGTAGACAAACAATATCACCCGGGTTGTACTGGATGTCCCGGTGGCCCTGATCATAATACTCCTTCATTCGTGCTTGAGCTTGTCACAACCGTTGGAGAGTACATGCCAACAATTGATCTCGATCCGGTAGAGCTTTGTCAACGGCATCCACCCTTGTGGAACCTGGGACATATAAAAGTAAACGTGTGGGATCCTGGCCATATACTATCCAGAATGGTGTCTCCTGTAAGGCAGTGTGGAAGGAGGTATTGTAGGAATATTCCGCCCAAGGAATGCATTCCACCCACCGTTTAGGGCGGTCGCCTACCAAACACTGTAAATACTTCTCAATGGTGTGGTTCACCACTTCTGTCTGGACGTCTAATTGAGGGTGATATGCTAAAGAATAATTGAGTTTGGTGCCACATAGCTTGAATAGATCTCTCCAGAATTGACTAGTAAAGATGACATCCCAATCACTTACAATTGATTCCAGAATACCGTGTAGACGAACAATATGTGTTCAAAATACTTGTGCTACTAACGCCGCTGTGAAAGGATGCTCCAATGGAATGAAGTGTTCATATTTTGAGAATCTGTCCACTACCACAAAAAGTGTAGATTTCCCCAAAGATTTAGTAAGACCCTCAATAAAATCCATAGAGATGTCCGACCAAACTTGAGTTGGACGCTCGAGCGGTTGCAGCACCCCTGCTAGGCTTAAAAGCTCTGCCTTGTTCCTCTGTCACACTTGACAAGAAGCTACATATGATGTAATAGAGGATTTCATACCTACCCAATAAAAATCCCCTCAGATTCGAATGATTGTTTTCTGAATTCCTTCATGATAGCTGTTATGATAAGATGACAACACGGTGGCAACCAAAGGAAAAGAGTGAGACAAATAAATGTGCTTCTTATAGAGAATGAGATTGTCATGAAGGGACCAATTTGGAGGAATTTTTCCTGCTGCAATGTCCCGAAATAACTCTTGTAATTCAGGTGTGCGTATGTTTCCCGCCTTGATGGAGTCCATGAGTAGTGGGGTGGGGTGACTAATGGCACACAATTGCGCAGACATTTCTGATCTGTGTGAGAGGGCTTCTGCTGCTGTATTCAATCTACCCGCCTTATGTTCCACCGTAAAATCAAATCATAGTAATTTACTTATCCAATGCTGCTGAGGCGAAGTGGAGATGTGCTGATCCAACAAGTATTTCAAACTGTAATGGTCAGTGCGTATGAAAAAATATTTGTCCCATAAATACAGTCTCCAGTGGTGAACTACCTGAGCTAAGCCAATAAGTTCATGTTCATAAGCAGGTAAGTTGTGATGGTGAAGTACGAGTTGACGGCTGAAATAGGCAATAGGATGGTGACACTGTTGCAGCACCGCCCCAATACCTCCTCTTGAGGCATCAAATTCTACCACGAATAGCTCCTCAAAATCTGGTAACTATAATACAGGCGCAGTGGCTAGTGTTGTTTTGAGTTGTTGGAATGTTGTGCTGGTGTCCTCATTCCAATGAAAGGCATTGAGGCATAGCAGGTTGGATAAAGGTGTTGCTAAGGTCGCATAATTGGGAATGAACTTTCTATAATAGCCTGCTAAGCCCAAAAAACCCCGTAAAGCTGAAATATTGCTCGGTTGAGGCCACTGTGTGATAGCTGCAATTTTTTTCGGGTCCATTGTAACCCCTGGTGCTGTAATGATGTGCCCCAAATAAGTTACCTGTTGGCTCCCAAAGGTACACTTGGTTCTTTTTTTAGTAAAGGCGATGGGCTCGAAGAAGTTGGAGAACCATGTGTAAATGTTCTAAATGTTGAGATCATGACTTGCTAAAAATTAATATATCATCAAAGAACACTAAAACAAATTTTTGGAGATAGGCACTCAATACCTCATTCATTAATGCTTGGAATGCTTGGAATGGTGAAGGAGCATTGGAGAGACCAAAGTGCATCACGAAGAATTCAAAGTGTCCATGATGAGTACGGAATGTTGTCTTCTCTATATCTGGAGGATGCATGCGGACTTGATGATACCCCGAACGCAAATCCAACTTAGTGAAAAATTGAGCCCCATGTAATTCATCTAATAATTCATCCACGATGGGTATAGGAAACTTGTCCTTGACAGTCTTGGCATTTAATTCGCCGTAGTCCACGCAGAACCTCCCAATGTTGTCATGTTTCTTGACCAATAAGATTGGAGAAGAGAAGGGGGACTTACTCTGTCTAATGAGGTCTTGTTTGAGTATAATTTTGCATTCTATTCTATTTCATCCTTTTGCAAGTGTGGGTAGCGATAAGGACGCACAACTACCACTTCGAAGCCAGCTTTGAAACAAATCTGATGATCACAATGTGTCAATGGCGGTAGAGCCGTTGGTTCCTGAAAAAAGGTCAGTAAACTCATCCAAAAAAATTTCTAAGGTGGTAGATGGATGGTGCTTTTGCTGAAGTACATGTAAATGGGCTGGAATGTCAGCCTTACGGCCTTGTAAAGTGACCTTGTCACCTGCCCACTCAAAACTCATGGTCAATGCAGCGAAGTCCCATAGTATAAGGCCCAACGTTTGGAGCCATTTAATACCCAAAACCATATCAAATCCGGCTAATGGTATGATGAGAAATTCTGCTGAAAATTGGTGACCTTCAATCGAAAAGAGAACTACATTGCTGACCCCATAACTTGGAACCTTTTCACAATTAGCCACTGAAACCGAAGTTATTGGCCTGAGGTTGAACCTGAAGATTTAAATGCTGGGCAGCAGTGAAACTCAAAAAATTCTGAAGACTACCTGAGTCCACTCGACTTAAGAGTGATTGGACATTGACCCTAGCACATACTTGCATTGTTTTGGATGACTTGAGGACCGTAATAGCATGGAGAGAAATTTCTGGTTCTTCCAATTCCGGTTATTTCCTCTCAGGTGCTGGTTCCTCCTCATCATCAACTTCCAACCAAAATAATTTTTGGCATTGATGCCCAAATGTATAATGTTCAACACAATTATAACATAAAACCTTTGGACCTTTATTGTTTCATCTCTGCTCTGTTCAATTTTCTGATGAATGCTGGTTGAGATGGACTGGTCTTAGGGTCTGTAGGGGCATTTGCAGGAACATTATTGTGCCATGGTTGAGCTGTGGAGGTGGTTCTAGAACTGGATATCCCTCCTTGCCAATTAGGCGTTCGGTTTTGAATCTTTTGTTTGGCTTCTAATATTCTGGCCAAATTCATTGTTCGTGCTAAATTTGTGGAGGCAAGGAGTTCCACCTCTAAACGTAGGGATTCTGTCAAACCTGCTGTAAATAACCCCACCTGTTGATCCACCCTAACAATCTTGCTGGCTCTGGCCAATTTTTCTTGGAATAATTTTTGATAGTGCTCGACACTACCTGTTTGGCGGAGCCGCACTAAATCCCCCAATGGGTTGATTTGATCTGGTGGCCCAAACCGAACCGTACACAGCTCTTTAAATTCGTCCTTATCTAAGTTCAGATTCTCTATTTCTAATTGATGGCCCCAAAGTTGCGCTTCATTGAGCATGTGGAAGGGGCCAACACCACCTGGTCTATTTTTGCCGTTCTTTAGTGAAAACATTTTTTTTCACACCTATAAAGCCAAATCAAAGGGTTCTCAAACCCATTAAAAATTGGAAAGTCCAATTTTGTATATCTTGGAATGGTCCCACCACCTAGACCAAAACTCACGCCATTTGCTGGATGCTCTGTTTGTCCAACAAAATGGTCCCCTTCAGTGGTCGCAAGGCTTCTCCCTCCTTCCCGAGGGGTTGGGTTTCTTACCCCCATTCATTCATCTATCTTAGTAGATAAAACTTGAGTTGTCCACCAACATAGCCAGACAGCCCTCACTTTCTTCCTACCCTGCGTGTATCATTTCTCTGAGGCTGGCTAGCAATTACGCGTTGTTGGATGACTCTCCCATACTGACCTGCTCTGATACCAAGATGTTGTGGTCTCTGACCATGGACCGAGTAATTCGACGAAGGGAGAGGTCTTTTTGCAACTCGGGGGAAGAACCAAGATGTCTTGATCTCCCTGGTCGACCTATGATGGCGATTTGTAGTTGAAAAACGGAATGGAATGAAAATAGAGAGGGATGAACTGAGAATCGAGTGGAGAAGGGAACCAGGCTCGTCAAAGGGAGACCTGAACCTTGGGTTCCACAAGGGGAACGCCAACCCTAGGTTCCTTGGAGGAGAACACTTATCCTTTGAGGTAAATTCTTGCTTAATTCATTCTTACCCCCGTGAGGCCCCTTTAAGCTTAATCACGCCAAGGTAATCCCAAGTGATGAGTTATTACAATACTGCCCTTCCGGCCTACATCATACCATAAACTTAAATAAATGAAAACATAATTCCTAACGAGTTACGAACTCAGTCGTGTCCGCTATCGAGTCAACAACCATGTTTCAATCACGAATATCCATATTTAAAACTTGTGTAGGACCAATTATAAATCTCTTTCTTATAAAATTCCAAGCTATTAGGGTTGAACTAGTGGAATTTCCAAAACTTGGATATCAAAATTTTGTGTTCATTTGTGGTGTGTGAATAAATTTTCTTTTCAAACATTTGTAGTTGTTTAAATTTTTTTGCATACACAAATTCTTAAATTTTCATTTTTTTGTCATCTAACTTGGATATCTTTTTGTTTACGACATAAAGGGAAAGTGAAAACTAATGTTTTGATTTAAGAAAAAAATATTCATCTAAAATAGAAATTCACAAATGTAGTAAGAGATAACCCCATAAAGTGTAAATAATTTTTAGGGATTGTAAACTCTTTCTAGTTATTATATATTAGGTTTTGCAATCATTGAGAAAGGGGGAGGCGGGGGATTTTTAACTAAGTGTTGACTTCCAATTCATAAGTCATTTCTTAGAAAAATTTATCCCGTTACGCATTATTGACCGGTAAATCAATTTAAAATCATTTATGATTGTTAGGTCATTTTTTTTGTAAATGGGCAAAATAATGGCTTGTTTGACTCAGGTAAATATCCCACCTCATGTTCATATGAGAATTTAATGAGGTTTGGATCCATAGGTCATTTGCATCTTGAACATGTTTCAATCATGCATATCTATATTTAAAACATATGTAGGATCAATTAGAATTATCTTTCTTATAAAATTCTAAGCTATTAGGGTTGATCTTGTGGAATTTCCCAAACTTAGATATCAAAACTTTTGTGTTCATTTGTGTTGTGTGAATAAATTTTCTTTTCTTACATTTGTTGTTGCTTTAATTTTTTTTTCATACATAAACTCTAAAATTTTCATTTTGTTGTCATATATTTGCCTTATCTTTTTTTTTACGAGATAAAGGGAAAGTGAAAACTCAAGTTTTACTTTATGAAAAATGTATCCATCTAAAATGGAAATGCACAAATGTAGAGAGAGATAATTCAAAAAAGGGTCTATAATTTTTAGGGATTGTAAACTCTTTCTAGTTTTTATATTTTAGCTTTTGCAATCAATGGGAAAAGGGGGAGGCGTGGGATTTTTATATGAGTGTTGACTCCTAATCCATAGGTCATTCTTCCAAAAATATAGCCTGTTGCAATTGATTGACCAATAAGTCATTTTACAATCATCCATGATTGTTAGGTCAACATTTTGCAAGTGGACAAATTAATGGCATGTTCGACTCGGGTACATATCCCACCGCACGTTCACTCGAGAATTTAATGAGGTTTGGATCCATAGGTCATTTGTATCTTGAACATGTTTCAAGCATGCATATCTATATTTAAAACACGAGTAGGATCAATTAGAAATGTCTTTCTTATAAAATTCCAAGCAATTAGGGTTGAACTAGTGGAATTTCCCAAACTTGGATATCAAAAATTTTACGTTCATTTGTGGTGTGTGAATAAATTTTCTTTACTTACATTTGTTGTTATTTTATATTTTTTGCCTATATAAACTCTAAATTTTTTTTGTTGTTGTGATCTATTAGCCTTATCTTTTTGTTTATGAGAAAAAAGGGAAAGTGAAAACTCAAGTTTCTATTTAAGGAAAAAGTATACATCTAAAATGGAAATGCACAAATGTCTATAGAGATAATACTAAAAATTGTCTGTAATTTTTAGGGATTGTAAACTCTTTTGTGTTTTTATATATTAGGTTTTGTAATCATCGGGAAAAGGGGGAGGCATAGATTTTTAACTGAGTGTTGACTACCAATCCAAAAGTCATTTCTTACATAAAAATAGCCTGTCACGCATGATTGACCGAAAAATCACTTTACAATCATCTATGATTGTTAGGTCAGCTTTTATTAAATGATCAAAGTAATGGCTATTTTGACTAGGGTAAATATCCCATCGTACTTTCACTTGAAAATTTAATGAGGTTTGGATCCATAGGCCATTTGCATCTTTAACATGTTTCAAGAATGCATATCTATATTTAAAACATGTGTAGGATTAATTGGAAATCTCTTTCTTATAAAATTCAAAGCTATTAGGGTTGAACTAGTGGAATTTCCAAAACTTGGATATCAAAACTTTGGTGTTCATTTGTGGGGTGTGTATAAATTTTCTGTACTAACATTTGTTGTTTTCTAAAAAAACTTGAATTCATAAACTCTAATATTTTCCTTTTGTTGTGATCTATTTCCCTTATTTTTTGTTTAGGAGATAAAGTGAAAGTGAATCCTCAAGTTTTTATTTAAGAAAAAAATGTCCATCTAAAATTGAAATGCACAAATGTAGAGAAAGATAATTCCAAAAAGTGTATGTAATTTTTAGGGATTGTAAACTCTTTCTAGTTTTTATATATTTGGTTTTGCAATCATCCGGAAAAGGAGGAGGCATGGGATTTTTAACAGAGTATTGACTCCCAATCCATAAGTCATTTCTTACAAAAATATAGCCCGTTACTGATGATTGACCAATAAATCACTTTAAAATCAACTATGATTGTTAGGTCAGCTTTTATTAAATGGGCAAAGTAATTGCTTGTTTGACTCGGGTAAATATCCTACCACACGTTCACTTGAGAATTTAATGAGGTTTAGATCCATAAGTCATTTGCATCTTTAACATGTTTCTAGTAGGCATATCCATATTTAAAACATGTGTAGGATCAATTGGAAATCTCTATCTTATAAAATTCCAAGCTATTAGGGTTGAACTAGTGGAATGTCCCAAACTTGGATATACAAAATTTTGTGTTCATTTGTGGTGTGTGAATAAATTTTCTTTAATAACATTTTTTGTTGTTTTTATTTTTTTTCATACTTAAACTCTAAAATTTTCATTTTGTTGTCATCTATTTGCCTTATCTTTTTGTATGCAAGATAAAGGGAAAGTGAAAACTAAAGTCATGATTTAAGAAAAAGTATACATCTAAAATGGAAATGCACAAATGTAGAGAGAGATAATTCCAAAAAGTGTCTTTAATTTTTAGGGCTTTTAAAATCTTTCTAGTTTTTATATATTAGGTTTTGCAATCATCAGAAAAATGTTGAGATGGCTGATTTTTGCCTGAGTGTTGACCCTCAATCCATAAGTCATTTCTTGCAAAAATATAGCCCGTTACACACGATTGACCGATAAATCTCTTCACAATCATCTATGATTGTTAGGTAAGCTTTTTATAAATGGGAAAGTAATGGCTTGTGTGACTCGGGTAAATATCCCACCTCACGTTTACTTGAGAATTTAATGAGGTTTGGCTCATAGGTCATTTGCATCTTTAACATGATTCAAGCATGCATATCCATATTTAAAACATGTGTAGGATAAATTACAAATCTCTTTCTTATAAAATTCCAAGTTATTAAGGTTGAACCAGTGGAATTTCACAAACTTGGATATAAAAACTTTTGGGTTCATTTGTGGCGTGTGAAAAGTTTTTATTTACTTACATTTGTTGTTGTTTTAAATGTTTCGCATACAAAAACTCTAAAATTTTAATTTTGTTGTCATATATTTGCCTAATGTTTTTGTTTAAGAGATAAAGGGAAAATGAAAACTCAAGTCTTGATTTATGAAAAAATTATACATCTAAAATGGAAATGCACAAATGAAGAGGGAGATAATTCAAAAAAGTGTCTATAATTTTTTGGGATTGTAAACTCTTTCTAGTTTTTAAATATTAGGTTTTGAAATCATCGGGAAAAAGGGGAGACAGGGGATTTTTAACTGAGTGTTGACTCCCAATCAAGAAGTTATTTCGTCCAAAAATATAGCCCGTTATGTAAGATTGTCCGATAAATCACTTTACATTCATCTATGATTGTTAGGTCAACTTTTTGTAAATGGGAAAAATATTGGCTTGGTTGACTCAGGTAAATATCCCACCGCACATTCACTTGAGAATTTTATGACGTTTGGATCCATTGGTCATTTGCATCTTTAACATGTTTCAAGCATGCATATCCATATTTAAAACAATTGTAGGACAATTAGAAATCTCTTTCTATAAAATTCCAAGCAATTAGGGTTGAACTAGTGGAATTTTCCAAACTTGGATATCAAAACTTTTTTGTTCATTGGTGGTGTGTCAATAAATTTTCTTTCCTTACATTTGTAGTTGTTCTAAATTTTTTGCATACATAAATTGGAAAATTTTCATTTTGTTGTCATCTATATGCCTTATCTTTTTGTTTATGAGATAAAGGGATATTGAAAACTCATGTTTTGATTTAAGAAAAAAGTATACATCTAAAATGGCAATGCACAAATGTAAAGAGACATAATTCAAAAAAGTGTCTGTAATTTTTAGGTATTGTAAACTCTTTCAGGTTTTTATATATTAGGTTTTGCAATCATCGGGAAAAGGCGGAGGCGGGGGATTTTTAACTGAGTGTTGACTCCGTCTCCATCAATCATTTCTTACCAAAATATAGCCTGTTACGTAAAATTGACCGATAAATCACTTTACAATAATTTATGATTGTTAGGTCAGCTTTTTGTAAAGGGGCAAAATAAAGGCTTGTTTGACTTGGGTAAATATCATACAGCTCGTTCACTTGAGAATTTGAAGAGGTCTGGATCCATTTATCATTGGCATCTTTAACATGTTTCAAGCATGTATATCCATATTTAAAACATGTGTATGATCAATTTGAAATCTCTTTCTTATAAAATTCATAGCTATTAGGGTTGAACTAGTGGAATTTCCAAAACTTGGATATCAAAACTTTTGTGTTCATTTATGGTGTGTGAATAAATTTTCTTTACATATATTTGATGTTGTTTTAAATATTTTCATACAAAAAACACTAAAATTTTCATTTTGTTCACATCTATTTGCCTTATCTGTTTGTTTATGAGATAAAGAGAAAGTGAAAACTCAAGTTTCGATTTAATAAAAATGTATACATTTAAAATGGAAATGCACAAATGTGGATAGAGATATTTCCCTAAAGTGTCCTGTAATTTCTAGTTTTTATATATTAGGTTTTGCAATCATCAAGAAAAAGGGGAGGCAGAGGATTTTTAACTGAGAGTTAACGCCCAATCGATAAGTCATTTCTTACAAAAATATTTCCCGTTATGTATGATTGACCGAATAATCACTTTACAGTCATTTATGATTATTCGGTCAGCTTTTTGTTAATGGGTAAAACAATGGCTTGTTTGAAAAGTTAAATATCCCACCGGACATTCACTTGAGAAATTAATGAGGTTTGGATCCATAGGTCATTTGCATCTTTAACATGTTTTAAGCATGCATATCCATATTTAAAACATGTGTAGGATCAATTAGAAATCTCTTTCTTTTAAAATTCAAAGCTACTAGGGTTGAACTAGTGGAATTTTCCAAACATGGATATCAAAAGTTTTGTGCTCATTTGAGGTGTGGGAATAAATTTTATTTACATACATTTGTTGTTGTTTTAAATTTTTTGCATACATTAGCTCTAAAATTGTCATTTTGTTGTCATCTATTTCCCTTATCTTTTGTTTAGAAGATAAAGTGAAAGTAAAAACTCAAGTTTTGATTTAAGAAAAACATATACATCTAAAATTTAAATGCATAAATAAAGAGAGAGATAATTCAAAAAAGTGCCTGTAATTTTTGGGGATTGTAAACTCTTTCTAGTTTTTATATATTAGGTTTTGCAATGATCGGGAAAAGGGGAAGGTGGGGGATTTTTAACTGAGTGATGACTCCCAATCTATAAGTCATGTCTTAAAAAATTATAGCCTGCTATGCATGATTGACCGATAAATCACTTTAAAATCATTTGTGATTGTTAGGTAAGCTTTTCGTAAATGGGAAAAATAATGGCTAGGTTAACTCAGGTAAATATCCCACCGGACGTTAACTTTAGAATTTAATGAGGTTTAAATCCATAGGTCATTTGCATCTTTAACAAGTTTCAAGCATGCATATCCATATTTAAAACATATGTACGATCAATTGGAAATCTCTTTCTAATAAAATTCAAAGCTATTAGGGTTAAACTAGTAGAATTTCCCAAACTTGGATATCAAAATTTTGTGTTCATTTGTGATGTGTCAATAAATTTTCTTTACATATATTTGATGCTATATTAAGTTTTTTGAATTTATAAACTCTAAATTTTTCATTTTGTTGTCATCTATTTCCCTAATCTTTTTGTTTACGAGATAAAGGGAAAGTGAAATCTCAAGAATTGATTTAAGAAATACATATACATCTAAAATTGAAATGCACAAATGTAGAGAGAGATAATTCCAAAATGTGTCTATAATTTTTAGGGATTGTAAAATTTTTCTTGTTTTTATATATTAGGTTTTGCAATCATCGGGAAAAGGGGGAGGTAGGGGATTTTTAACTGGGTGTTGCCTCCCAATCCATAAGTCATTTCTTACAAAAATATAGCCCGTTATGCATGATTGACCGATAAATCTCTTTACAATCATCTATGATTGTTTGGTCAGCTTTAATTGAATGGGTAAAGTAATGGCTTGTTTGACTTGGGTAAATATCCCACCGCACTTTCACTTGAGAATTTAATGAGGCTTGGATCCATTGGTCATTTGCATCTTTAACATGTTTCAAGCATGCATATCCATATTTAAAACATGTGTAGGATTAATTGGAAATCTCTTTCTTATTAAATTCCAAGCTTTTAGGGTTGAACTAGTGGAATTTCCCAAAATTGGATATCAAAACTTTTGTGTTCATTTGTGGTGTGTGAATAAATTTTCTTTACTAACATTTGTTGTTGATTTAAATTTTTTAGCTAACATAAACTATAAAATTTTCATTTTTTTGTCATTTTTTCCCCTTTTCTTTATGTTTCCGAGATAATAGGAAAGTGGAAACTCAAGTCTTGATTGAAGAAAAAAGTATACATCTAAATTGGAAATGCAAAAATGTAGAGAGAGATAATTCTAAGATGTGTCTGTAATTTTTAGGGATTGTAAACTCTTTCTAGTTTTTATATATTAGGTTTTGTGATCATCGGGAAAAAGGGGAGACGAGGGATTTTTAACTGAGTTTTGACTCTCATTCTATCAATAATTTCTTACAAAAATATAGCCTGTTACGCTTGATTGACCGATAAATCACTTTACAATCTTCTATGATTGTTAGGTCAGTTTTTTGTTCATGGACAAAGTAATGGCTTGTTTGAATCGGGTAAATATCCGACCGCTCGTTCACTTGAGAATTTAACGAGGATTGGATCCATAGGTCATTTGCATCTTTAAAATGTTTCAAGAATGCATATCTATATTTAAAACATATCTATGATCAATTAGAAGTCTTTTTCCTATAAAATTCAAAGCTCTTAAGGTTGAACTAGTGGAATTTCCAAAACTTGCATATCAAAACTTTTGTGTTCATTTGTGGTGTGTGAATAAATTTTCTTTGATTAAATTTTTTGTTGTATTAAATATTTTTGAAATCATAAACTCGAAAATTTTCATTTTGTTGTGATCTTTTTCCCTTATATTTTTGTTTGCGAGATAAAGGGAAAGTGAAAACTCAAGTTTTGATTTAAGAAAAAAGTTTACATCTAAAATTGAAATGCACAAATGTAGATAGAGACAATTCCAAGTAGTGTCTATAATTTTTTGGGTTTTGAAACTATTTCTAGGTTTTATATATTAGGTTTTGCAATCATTGGGAAAAGGGGGAGGCAGGGATTTTTTACTGAGTGTTGACTCCCAATCCATAAGTAATTTCTTACAAAAATATGGCCCATTACACATGATTGACCGGTAAATCACTTTACAATCATCTATTATTGTTAGGTCAACTTCTATTAAATGGGTAGAGTAATGGCTTGTTTGACTCGGGTAAATATCCCACCGGATGTTCACTTGAGAATTTAATGAGGTTTTGATCCATAGGTCATTTGCATCTTTAGCATGTTTTAAGCATGCATATCCATATTTAAAACATGTGTAGGACCAATTGGAAATCTCTCTCTTATAAAATTCCATGATTATTAGGGTGGACCTAGTGCAATTACAAAAACTTGGATATCAAAACTTTTGTGTTCGTTTGTGTTGTGTGAATTAATTTTCTTTACTATCATTTGCTGTTGTTTTAAAATTTTTGCATACATAACCTCTAATATTTTCATTTTTTTGTCATTTGTTTCCCTTATCTTTTCTTTTACTTGATAAAGGGAAAGTGAAAACTCAAGTCTTGGTTTAAGAAAAAAGAATACATCTAAAATGGAAATGCACAAATGTAGAGAGAGATAATTCCAAAAAGTGTCTGTAATTTTTAGGGAATGTAAACTCTTTCTATTTTTTATAATTGAGGTTTTAAAGTCAGTGGGAAAAGTGGGAGGCGGGGGATTTTTAACTGTGTTGACTCTCAATCCTTAAATCATTTTTTACAAAAATATATACGATTGCGCATGATTGACCGATAAATCACTTTACAGTCATTTATGATTGTTCGGTCAACTTTTTGTTAATGGGCAAACCAATGGCTTGTTTGACTCAGGTAAATATCCCACCGGACATTCACATGAGAATTTAAAGAGGTCTGGACCAATAGGTCATTTTCATCTTTAACATGTTTCTATTATGCATGTCCATATTTAAAACATGTGTAGGATCAACTAGAAATATTTTTCTTTTAAAATTCAATGCTACTAGGGTTGACCAAGTGGAATTTGCCAAACTTGGATATCAAAAATTTTGTGTTCATTTGAGGTGTGGGAATAAATTTTCTTTACTTAAATTTGTTGTTGTTTTAAATTTTTTGCGTACATAAATTCTAAAATTTTAGTATTGGTGTCATCTATTTTCCTTGTCTTTTTGTTTAGGAGATAATGTGAAAGTGAAAAATCAAGTTTTGATTTAAGAAAAATGTATACATCTAAAATATAAATGCACAAATGTAGAGAGAGATAATTCAAAAAAGTGTTTGTAATTTTTAGGGATTGTAAACTCTTTCTAGTTTTTATATATTAGGTTTTACAATGATCGGGAAAGGGGGAGGCGGGGGATTTTTAACTGAGAGTTCACTCGCAATCTATAAGTCGTTTCTTACAAAAATATAAACCATTACACATTATTGACCGATAATTCACTTTGAAATCATATGTGATTGTTAGGTATGCTTTTTGTCAATGGGCAAAATAATGGCTTTGTTGACTCGGGTAAATATCCCACTGAACGTTAACTTGAGAATTTAATGAAGTTTGGATCCGTATGTCATTTGCATGTTTAACATGTTTCATGCATGCATATCTGTATTTAAAAAATATGGACGATCAATTTGAAATCTCTTTCATATAAAATTCAAAGCTATAAGGGTTGAACTAGTAGAATTTCCCAAACTTGGATAACAAAACTTTTGTGTTCATTTGTGGAGTGTCAATAAATTTTCTTCACATACATTTGTTGTTGTATTAAAGTTTTTTGAATTCATAAATTCTAAACATTTCATTGAGTTGTCATCTATTTCCCTAATCTTTTTGTTTGCGATATAAAGGGAAAGTGAAATCTCAAGTTTTGATTTAAGAAAAATGTACACATCTAAAATTGAAATGCACAAATGTAGAGAGAGATAATTCCAAAAAGTGTCTATAATTTTTAGGGATTGTAAACTTTTTCTTATTTTTATTTATTAGGTTTTGCAATCATCGGGAAAAGGGGGAGGTAGGGGATTTTTAACTGAGTGTTGACTCCAAATCCATAAGTCATTTCTTACGGAAATATAGCCCGTTATGCATGATTGACCAATAAATCTCTTTACAATCATCTATAATTGTTATGTCAGCTTATTTTAAATGGGCAAAGCAATGGCTTGTTTGACTCGGGTAAATATCCCACCGCACGTTCACTTGAGAATTTAATGAGGTTTGGATCCATAGGTCATTTGCATCTTTAACATGTTTCAAGCATGCAGATCCATATTTAAAACATGTGTAGGATTAATTGGAAATCTCTTTCTTATAAAATTCCAAGCTATTTGGGTTGAACTAGTGGAATTTCCAAAACTTGGATATCAAAACTTTTGTTTTCTTTTGTGGTCTGTTAATAAATTTTCTTTACTAACATTTGTTGTTGTTTTAAATTTTTTAGCTTACACAAACTCTAAAATTTTCATTTTGTTGTGATCTTTTTCCCTTATCTTTTTGTTTGCGAGATAATGGGAAAGTGAAAACTCAAGTCTTGATTGAAGAAAAAAAATAGACATCTAAAATGGAAATGCACAAATGTAGAGAGAGATAATTCCAAGAAGTGTCAGTAATTTTTAGGGATTGTAAAATTTTTCTAGTTTTTATAGATTAGGTTTTGCGATCACCAGGAAAAAGGGGAGGCGGGGGATTTTTAACATTGTTTTGACTCTCAATCCATCAATCATTTCTTACAAAAATATAGCCTGTTATGCATGACTGACCGATAAATCACTTTACAATCATTTATGTTTGTTATGTCAGCATTTTTTAAATGGGCAAAGTAATGGCTTGTTTGACTCGGGTAAATATCCCACCACTCGTTCACTTGAGAATTTAATGAGGTCTGGATCCATAGGTCCTTTACATCTTTAAAATGTTTCAAGCATGGATATCTATATGTAAAACATATGTATTATCAATTAGGGTTGAACTAGTGGAATTTCTCAAACTTGGATATCAAAACTTTTGTGTTCATTTGTTGAGTGTGAATAAATTTTCTTTAACTACATTTGTTGTTGTATTAATTTTTTTGAATTCAAAATTCTATAGTTTTCATTTTGTTGTGATCTATTTCCCTTATCTTTTTGTTTGCGAGATAAAGGGAAAATGAAAACTCAAGTTTTGATTTAAGATAAACATATACATTTAAAATTGAAATACACAAATGTAGAGAGAGATAATTCCAAAAACTGTCTTTAATTTTTAGGGATTGTAAACTCTTTCTATTTTTTATATATTAGGTTTTGCAATGATTGGGAAAAGGTGGAGGTGGGAGATTTTTAACTGAGTATTGACTCCCAATCTACAAGTCATTTCTTACAAAAAAAATAAGACGTTATGCATGATTGACCGATAAATCACTTTAAAATCATCTGTGATTGTTAGGTAAGTTTTTTGTAAATTGGCAAATTAATGGCTTGGTTGACTCGGGTAAATATCCCACCGGACGTTAACTTGAGAATTTAATGAAGTTTGGATCCATAGGTCATTTGCATCTTCGACATGTTTCGAGCATGCATATCTACATTTTCAAAATACGTACGAACAATTAGAAATCTCTTTCTTATAAAATTCAAAGCTATTAGGGTTGACCTAGTAGAATTTCCCAAATTTGGATATCAAAAGTTTTGTGTTCGTTTGTGGTGTGTGCATAAATTTTCTTTACATACATTTGTTGTTGTGTTAAAAATTTTGAATTCATAAACTCTAAAATTTTCATCTTGTTGTCATCTATTTACCTAATCTTTTTGTTTGCGATATAAAGGGAATGTGAAAACTCAAGTTTTTATTTAAGAAAAACGTATACATCTAAAATTGAAAAGCACAAATGTAGAGAGAGATAATTCCAAAGAGTGTCTATAACTTTTAGGGATTGTAAATTTTTTTCTATTTTTATATATTAGGTTTTGCAATCATCGGGAAAAGGGGGAGGTAGGGGATTTTTAACTGAGGGTTGACTCACAATCCATAAGTCATTTCTTACGAAAATATAGCCTGTTATGCATTATTGAACGAAAAATCTCTTTTCGATCATCTATGATTGCTAGATCAGTTTTTATTAAATGGGAAAAGTAATGGCTTGTTTGACTCGGGTAAATATCCCACCCCACATTCATTTGAGAATTTAATGAGGTTTGGATCCATAGGTCATTTGCATCTTTAACATGTTTCATGCATTTATATCCATATTTAAAACATGTGTTGGATTAATTGGAAATCTCTTTCTTACAAAATTCCCAGCTATAAGAGTTGAACTAGTGGAATTTCCAAAACTTGGATATCAAAACTTTTGTGTTCATTTGTGGTGTGTGAATAGATTTTCTTTACAAACAATTTGATGTTGTTTTAATTTTTTTAGCTTGCATAAACCCTAAAATTTTCTTTTTGTTGTGATCTATTTCCCTTATCTTTTTGTTTGCGAGATAAAGGGAAAGTGAAAACTTAAGTTTTGATTGAAGAAAAAAGTTTACATCTAAAATTTAAATGGACAAATGTAGATAGAGATAACTCCAAGTAGTGTGTGTAATTTTTAGGGATTGTAAACTATTTGTAGGTTTTATATATTAGGTTTTGCAATCAACGGGAAAAGGGGGGACGCGGGGGATTTTTAACTGAATGTTGACTCTTAATCCATAAGTCATTTCTTACAAAAATATGGCCCGTTACGCATGATTGATTGGTAAATCACTTTATAATCATCTACGATTATTAAGTCAGCTTCTATTAAATGGGCAGAGTAATGGCTTGTTTGACTCGTGTAAATATCCCAGTGATGTTCACTTGAGAATTTAATGAGGTTTGGATCCGTAGGTCATTCGCATCTTTAACATGTTTCAAGCATGCATATCCATATTTAAAAAAATTGTAGGATCAATTGAAAATCTCTTTCTTAAAAAATTCCAAGATTATCAGGGTAGAACTAGTGGAATTTCCAAAACTTGCATTTCGAAACTTTTGTATGTGTTTGTGGTGTGTGAATTAATTTTCTTTACTAACATTTGTTGTTGTTTTAAATTTTTTGCATACATAAACTCTAAAATTTTCATTTTGTTGTGATCTCTTTCCCTTATGTTTTGGTTTACGAGATAAATGGAAAGTGAAAACTCAAGTCTTGTTTTAAGAAAAAAGAATACATCTAAAATGGAAATGCACAAATGTAGAGAGAGATAATTCCAAAAAGTGTCTGTAATTGTTAGGGATTGTAAACTCTTTCTAGTTTTTATATTTGAGGTTTTGCATTCATCGGGAAAAATGGGAGAAGGGGGGGGGGGCTCTCTTTTTAACTGAGTGTTAACTTTCAATCCATAAATCATTTATTAAAAAAATATATCCCATTACGCATGATTGACTGATAATTCACTTTACAGTCATTTATGATTGTTCGGTCAGCTTTTTGTTAATGGGCAAAACAATAGCATGTTTGACCACAGTAAATATCCCACCGGACATTCACATGAGAATTTAACGAGGTTTGGATCCTTAGGTCATTTCCTTCTTTAACATGTTTCAAGCATGCATATCCATATTTAAAACATGTGTAGGATAAATTAGAAATCTCTTTCTTATAAAAATCAAAGCTACTAGGGTTGAACAAGTGGAATTTCCCAAACTTGGATATAAAACATTTTGTGGTCATTTGAGGTGTGGGAATAAATTTTTTTTACTTACATTTGTTGTTCTTTTAAATTTTTTCCGTACATAAACTCTAAAATTTTAGGTTTGGTGTCATCTTTTTCCCTTATCTTTTTTTTTAGGAGATTACGTGAAAGTGAAAACTCAAGTTATGATTTAAGAAAAACGTATACATCTAAAATATATATGCCCAAAAGTAGAGAGAGATAATTCAAAAAAGTGTCTGTAATTTTTAGGGTTCGTAAACTCTTTCTAGTTTTTATATATTAGGTTTTGCAATGATCAGGAAGAGGGGGAGGTGTAGGATTTTTAACTGAGAGTTGACTCCCAATCTATAAGTCATTTCTTACAAAAATATAACACATTACACATTATTGACCGATAATTCACTTTAAAATCATTTGTGATTGTTAGGTAATCTTTTTGTCAATGGGCAAAATAATGGCTTTGTTGACTCAGGTAAATATCCCACCGGACATTAACTTGAGAATTCAATGAAATTTAGATCCGTATGTCATTTGCTTCTTTAACATGTTTCATGCATGCATATATGTATTTAAAAAATATGGACGATCAAATTGAAATCTCGTTCTTATAAAATTCAAAGCTAATTGTGGTCATTTGTGGAGTGTCAATAAATTTTATTTACATTAATTTGTTGTTGTATTAAATTTTTTGAATTCATAAACTCTAAAATTGTCATTGCGTTGTCATCTATTTCTCTAGTCTTTTTTTTTCGATATAAAGGGAAAGTGAAATCTCAAGTTTTGATTTAAGAAAAACATATACATCTAAAATTGAAATTCACAAATGTAGAGAGAGATAATTCCAAAAAGTGTCTATAATTTTTAGGGATTGTAAACTTTTTCTTATTTTTATATATTTGGTTTTGCAATCATTGGAAAAACAGGGAGGCAGGGGATTTTTAATTAAGTGTTGACTCCCAATCCAAAAGTCATTTCTTACGAAAATACAGCCCATTTTGCAGGATTGACCGATAAATCTCTTTACAATCATGTATGATTGTAATGTCAGCTTTTACTAAATGGGCAAAGTACTGGCTTGTTTGACTCGGGTAAATATCCCACCGCACATTCACTTGAGAATTTAATAAGGTTTGGATCCATAGGTCATCTGCATCTTTAACATGTTTCAAGCATGCATATCCATATTTAAAACATGTGTAGGATTAATTAGAAATCTCTTTCTTATAAAATTCCAAGCTATTTGGGTTGAACTAGTGGAATTTCCCAAACTTGGATATCAAAACTTGTGTGTTCATTTGTGGTCTATTAATAAATTTTCTTTACTAACATTTGTTGTTGTTTTAAATATTTTAGCTTACATAAACTATAAAATTTTCATTTTGTTGTCATCTTTTTCCCTTATCTTTTTGTTTGCGAGATAATGGGAAAGTGAAAACTCAAGTCTTGATAGAAGAAAAAAGTAGACATCTAAAATGGAAATGCACAAATGTAGAGAGAGATAATTCCAAGAAGTGTCAGTAATTTTTAGGGATTGTAAACTCTTTCTAGTTTTTATATATTAGGGTTTGTGATCACCAGGAAAAAACACAAGGCAAGGGATTTTTAACTGTGTTTTGACTCTCAATCCATCAGTGATTTCTCACAAAAATATAGCCTATTACGCATGACTGATCGATAAATCACTTTACAATCATCTCTAGTTGTTAGGTCAGCTTTTTGTAAATGGGCAAAGTAATGGCTTGTTTGACACGGGTAAATATCCCGCCGCTCGTTCACTCTAGAATTTAATGAGGTCTAGATCTATAGATCATTTACATCTTTAAAATGTTTCAAGCATGGATTTCTATATTTAAAACATAAGTACTATCAATTAAAAATCTCTTTCCTATAAAATGCAAAGCTATTAGGGTTGAACTAGTGGAATTTCCCAAACATGGATATCAAAACTTTGGTGTTCATTTTTGGAGTGTGAATAAATTTTCTTTAACTACATTTGTTGTTGTATTAAATTTTTTGAATTCAGAAACTCTAAAATTTTCATTTTGTTGTGATCTATTTCCCTTATCTTTTTGTTTGCGAGATAAAGGGAAACTGAAAACTCAAGTTTTGATTTATGAAAAACATATACATCTAAAATTGAAATGCACAAATGTAGAGAGAGACAATCCCTAAAACTGTCTATAATTTTTAGGGATTGTGAACTCTTTCTAGTTTTTAGATATTAGATTTTCCAATGATTGGGAAAAAGGGGAGTTGGGGGATTTTTAACTGAGTGTTGACTCCCAATCTATAAGTCATTTCTTACAAAAATATAACTTGTTACTCATGATTGACCGATAAATCAATTTCAAATCATCTGTTATTGTTAGGTAAGCTTTTTCGTCAATTGGCAAATTAATGGCTTGGTCGACTCGGGTAAATATCCCATCGGACGTTAACTTGAGAATTTAATGAAATTTGGATCCATAGGTCATTTGCATCTTTAACATGTTTCAAACATGCATATCTATTTTTAAAAAACTATGTACGATCAATTAGAAATCTCTTTCTTATAAAATTCAAAGCTATTAGGGTTGACCTAGTAGAATTTCCCAAACTTGGATATCAAAACTTTTGTGTTCATTTGTGGTGTGTGCATAAATTTTCTTTACATACATTTGTTGTTGAATAAATTTTTTGAATTCATAAACTCTAAAATTTTCATCGTATTGTCATCTATTTCCCTATTCTTTTTGTTTGCAATATAAAGGGAATATGAAAACTCAAGTGTTGATTTGAGAAAAACGTATACATCTAAAATTGAAATGCACAAATATAGAAAGAGATAATTCCAAAAAGTATCTATAATTTTTAGGGATTGTAAACCTTTTCTTGTTTTTATATTTTAGGTTTTGCAATCATTGGGAAAAGGGGAGGTAGGGGATTTTTAACTGAGTGTTGACTCCCAATCCATAAGTCATTTCTTACGAAAATATAGCCCGTTATGCATGATTGAATGAAAAATCTCTTTACAATCATCTATGATTGTTAGATCAACTTTTATTAAATGGGCAAAGTAATGGCTTGTTTGACTTGGGTAAATATCCCACCCCACGTTCACTTGAGAATTTATTAAGGTTTGGATCCATAGGTCATTTGCATCTTTAACATGTTTCAAGCATGCATATCCATATTTAAAACATGTGCAGGATTAATTGGAAATGTCTTTCTTATAAAATTCCAAGCTATTAGTGTTGAACTAGTGGAATTTCCCAAACTTGGATATCAAAACTTTTGTGTTCATTTGTGGTGTGTGAATAAATTTTCTTTTCTAACAATTTGTTGTTGTTTTAAGTTTTTTAGCTTACATAAACTCTAAAAATTTTGTTTTGTTGTGATCAATTTCCCTTATGTTTTTGTTTGCGAGATAAAGGGAAAGTGAAAACTCAAGTTTTCATTGAAGAAAAAAGCTTACATCTAAAATTGAAATGGAAAAATATAGGTAGAGATAATTCCAAGTAGTGTGTGTAATTTTTAGGGATTGTAAACTATTTCTATGTATTATATATTAGGTTTTGCAATCATCGTGAAAAGGGGGGCAGCAAGGGATTTTTTTCTGAGTGTTGACTACCAATCCATAAGTCATTTTTTACAAAAATATGGCCCGTTACGCATGATTGATAGGTAAATCACTTTATAATTATCTAAGAGTATTAGGTCAACTTCTATTAAATGGGCAGAGTAATGTCTTGTTTGACTCGACTAAAATATCCCACCGGATGTTCACTTGAGAATTTAATGAGGTTTGGATCCATAGGTCATTTGCATCTTTAACATTTTTCAAGCATGCATATCCATATTTAAAACATGTGTAGGATCAATTGGAAATTTCTCTCTTATAAAATTCCAATATTATTAGGGTGCAACTAGTGGAATTTCCAAAACTTGGATATCAAAACTTTTGTGTTCGTTTGTGGTGTGTGAATTAATTTTCTTTACTAACATTTGTTGTTGTTTTAAATTTTTTTGCATACATAAACTCTAAAATATTCATTTTGTTATAATCTATTTCCTTTATCTTTTGGTTTATGAGAAAAAGGGAAAGTGAAAACTCTGGTCTTGGTTTAAGAAAAAAGAATACATCTAAAATGGAAATAAACAAATGTAGAGAGAGATAATTCCAAAAATTGTCTGTAATTTTTAGAGATTGTAAACTCTTTCTAGTTTTTATATTTGAGGTTATGCAATCATCGGGAAAAGTGGGAGGTGGGGAATTTTTAACTGAGTGTTGACTGTCAATCCATAAATCATTTATTTCAAAAATATATCCTGTTACGCATTATTGACCGATAAATCACTTTACAGTCATTTATGATTGTTCGGTCAGCTTTTTGTTAATGGCCAAAACAATGGCTTGTTTGACTCAGGCAAATATCTCTCCGAACATTCACATGAGAATTTAATGAGGTTTGGATCCATTGGTCATTTCCATCTTTAACATGTTTCAAGCATCCATATCCATATTTAAAACATGTGTAGGATCAATTAGAAATCTCTTTCTTATAAAATTCAAAGCCACTAGGGTTGAACAAGTGGAATTTCCAAAACTTGGATATCAAAAATTTTGTGTTCATTTGAGGTGTGGGAATAAATTTTCTTTACTTACATTTGTTATTTTTTTAAATTATTTGCGTACATAAACTCTAAAATTTTATTTTTGGTGTCATCTATTTTCCTTATCTTTTTGTTTAGGAGATAAAGTGAAAGCGAAAACTCAAGTTTTGATTTAAGAAAAACGTATACATGTAAAATATAAATGCACAAATGTAAAGAGAGATAATTTAAAAAAGTATTTGTAATTTTTAGGGATTGTAAACTCTTTCTAGTTTTTATATATTAGATTTTGCAATGATCGGGAAAAGGGGGAGGCGTGGGATTTTTAACTGAGAGTTGACTCCCAATCTATAAGTCATTTCTTACAAAAATATAACCCGTTACACATTATTGACTGAAAATTCACTTTAAAATCATTTGTGATTGTTAGGAATGCTTTTCATCAATGGGCAAAATAATGGCTTTGTTGACTTGAGTAAATATCCCACCGGATGTTAACTTGAGAATTTAATGAAGTTTGGATCCATATGTCATTTGCATCTTTAACATGTTTCATCCATGCATATCTGTAATTAAGAAATATGAACGATCAATTTGAAATCTCTTTCTTATAAAATTCAAAGCTATTAGGGTTGAACTAGTTGAATTTCCCAAACTTGAATATCAAAACTTTTGTGTTCATTTGTGGAGTGTCAATAAATTTTCTTTACATATATTTGTTGTTGTATTAAATTTTTTGAATTCATAAACTCTAAAATTTTCATTGTGTTGTCATCTTTTTCCCTAATCTTTTTTTTTGCGATATAAAGGGAAAGAGAAATCTCAAGTTTTGATTTAAGAAAATGTACACATCTAAAATATAAATGCAAAAATGTAAAGAGAGATAATTCCAAAAAGTGTCTATAATTTTTAGGATTGTAAACTTTTTCTTATTTTTATATAATAGGTTTTGCAATAATCGGGAAAAGGGGGTGGCAGGGGATTTTTAGCTGAGAGTTGACTCCCAATCCATAAGTCATTTCTTACAAAAATATAGCCCATTATGCATGATTGACTGATAAATCTCTTTACAATCATCTATGATTGTTAGGTCAGCTTTTATTAAATGGGCAAAGTAATGGTTTGTTTTACTCGGGTAAATATCCAGCCGCACGTTCACTTGAGAATTTAAGGAGGTTTGGATCCATATGTCATTTGCATCTTTAACATGTTTCAAGCATGCATATCCATATTTAAAACATGTGTAGGATTAATTGGAAATCTCTTTCTTATAAAATTCCAAGCTATTTGGGTTGAACTAGTGGAACTTCCCAAACTTGGATATCAAAACTGTTGAATTTATGGAAAAGCGAAATACTTCATTGACATCAATATCTTATTGTAATTAGAGTACATGACCCTCTATTTGTAATAGAGGAAGGTAGTAGAGTCAAATTATCAATAAAACTACCCTTGTCCCAATTACACCCAAACTCTAACACTTAAACATAAGTCCTAACATAATTAAATAACTCAATATAGATAAAAGACAAACAGAACTCAAACTAAAACTCTTCTTGGTTGTGAGCCTAAGATAAAGATACTTTTGGTAAGTCCTTCATCTTCCAACTCATGTGATAAGGATACCAGCTCATGGTAATCATTGTGGGTCCGACTTCTTATGGGCTTGGGCTCATCTTGTGGGCCTTCCTTGGTTGTGTGGCCCATCTTATAATAATCTTAGATATGTGGGTCTTCCTTGGTCGTGTGGGCTTGAGCTTATCTTCCAACACTCCCCCTCAAGCTGGGGGTGAGAGAACAATATGAACTCCCAACTTGCTACAAATGATGTATAGTATAATTTTTTTTTAATAAAATGACACATCTTCAAATATGCTTTCATCTTCCAATACTCCCCCTCACGTTGTTGCGTCCTTCCATGAGGCCCTGTGGCATTATAAGTGAGAGTAAAAATCACTCCTAGCTGGTAAGGGATTGCTTCATTTCCAGTCTTAATGCTGGATGTAGGGCACACTCCACTGCTATCGGTAGTGTGTCTCTCGGCATTGTTTTGAAGTGTCCACCCCCGTGTCCCTCCATAGGACAACGACTCTCTAATGGTAGGAGACATAAAAGCCATTACAGGGAGAGGGGGGGGGGGGGGGGGTGGATAACATAGATGTAATCATAAGTTCCTTTGTCATTGACTTCCAACCAAATAAATTTCATCTTTTTTACGGGGATGAAGTTCCTCCATCATGGACTTCCAACCACAAATAATTTTCATCTTTTTGACAGGGATGAAGTTCCTCCGTCGTGGACTCCCAACCACAAAAAATTTTGATCTTTTTGATGGGGTAAAAATAAATGATGACATGAGGCCACCTCTTATTCAATAATAATGCCCCCAAAGAGACATAATAGTTGCAGTTGAATATAACACGACCATCTTCCAACACATATAACACAAACCAAATAGTAAACTTTGTCAAAGAACCCATGAAATAATCCGATATAAAAATTTATTATTTGATACAAAATCTTCATCTTTTGTGCTCCCCCTTTCTTTAATATTTTGGTCACATAAACTTATCCATCACATAAGGAATAAAATACCTCTTTCTTGTTCTTCTTCTACTTCTCCCCTCAAGCTGGGAGGTAATGGCAATGATCTCAACTTGAACCAAATATCTTAGATGTAGAAATAAACCAAAATAAAAGAGATTTATAAATAAGCCTTCAAACCAGGGAGAAGTGAGATATTTTCCTGATCAACTCAAAAAGTGACGCAAAAAAATTGGCATAAATTCGGATTTTTCAATACAACAGAATACCAGCATGACCTTTGATTCTTCCAATTCGAATATATCTTTCAATATAGATCAAATTGACATGAAATTCTTTCCTTCTGAAAGTAGAATTAAATAAATTTCATCCAAGTATAACATCTCTTAATAAAATATAATTATCATAAGATAAATGATCTGATAGGTTTCGGTCTCTGTCATCTAGTCGAACTAAGTTCTGTTTCTCCTATTTTTCCAGAACGACCATTGACTCTTCCAAGATCAATATCTCCTTATAAAAAAATCATACCGAGAATTGGTTGAATAGGTAAGAAAATAGACTTACATACCTTTCTCTTGATATATAATTATCCATATAAAGTCTCTTTCTTGATAGCTTAAAATACCTTGGAAGTTGAGGCTTTCTGTTACCGCTTGAACCTCTTTTTAAATCTGACCTTTGCTGCTTCAAATATCGATTTCTCTTTGTTGATAAGTCAAATAAAAAATTGGTTGAATAGGTAAAATAATAGACTTACATATATTTCGTTTGATATATATTTCTCCACATAAATTCTTGGTCTTGATAAAAAAAAATACCTCGGAATCGGATGATTGTTGCTGCTGCTCGAACCTTTTTTCAATCTAATCTTTGCTCATTCAAATATCTATATCTCTCTGAAGATAACTCAGATTGGAAATATATAATTTTCAATTTAAAAAACCTACTTATAGAGGTAAAAACCACAAACAAAGCAACAGGTGTAGGGATAGAAAAAAAAAACTACGAACCTAGACTTAGGGTTTAGGGTTTAAAGAAAAAGGATCACATTACCTTTGTGAGTTGACTAAGTCAACTCACAGAACCTGCTCTAATACCATGTTGAATTATGGAAAAATGAAATACTTCATTGACATCAATAACTTGTTGTAATCAGAGTACGGGAACCTCTTTTTATAATAGAGGAAGGTAGTAGAGTCCAATTACATAAAACTACCCTTGTCCCAATTACACCCAAACTCTAACACATAAAGATAAGTCCTAATATAATTAAATAACTCAATATAGATAAAAAAAACAAACATAACTCAAACTAAAACTCTTCTTGGTCGTGACCCTAAGATAAAGATACTTTTTGTGAGTCCTTCTTGATCTTCCAACTCATGTGATAAGGATGCCAGTTCATGGTAATCATTGTGGGTCCTACTTCTTATGGGCTTGGGCCCATCTTGTGGGCCTTCCTTGGTCATGTGGCCCATCTTATAATAATCTTAGATATGTGGGTCTTCCTTGGTCATGTGGCCCATCTTATAATAATCTTAGATATGTGGGCCTTCCTTGGTCATGTGGGCTTGAGCTTATCTTCCAACAAAACCTTTTATCTTCATTAGTGGTATGTTAATAAATTTTCTTTACTAACATTTGTTGTTGTTTTAAATTTTTTAGCTTACATAAACTCTAAAATTTTCTTTTTGTTGTCATCTTTTTCCGTTTTCTTTTTGTTTGCAAGATTATGGGAGAGTGCAACTCAAGACTTGATTGAAGAAAAAAGTAGACATCTCAAATGGAAATGCACAAATGTAGAGAGAGATAATTCCAAGAAGTGTCAGTATTTTTTAGGGATTGTAAACTATTTCTAGTTTTTATATATTAGGTTTTACAATCACCAGGAAAAAGGGGAGGCGGGGGATTTTTAATTGCATTTTGACTCTCAATCCATCAGTCATTTCTTACAAAAATATAGCCTGTTACACATGACTGACCGATAAATCACTTTACAATCATCTATGGTTGTTAGGTCAGCTTTTTGTAAATAGGCAAAGTAAGGCCTTGTTTGACTCAGGTAAATATCCCACCACTCGTTCACTTGAGAATTTAATGAACTCTGGATCCAAAGGTCATTGACATCTTTAAAATGTTTCAAGCATGGATATCTATATTTAAAACATAAGTACTATCAATTAGAAATCTCTTTGCTATAAAATGCAAAGCTATTAGGGTTGAACTAGTGGAATTTCTCAAACTTGGATATCAAAACTTTTGTGTTCATTTGTGGAGTGTAAATAAATTTTCTTTAACTACATTTGTTGTTGTATTAAATTTTTTGAATTCATAAACTCTAAAATTTTCATTTTGTTGTGATCTATTTCCCTTATCTTTTTGTTTGCGAGATAAAGGGAAACTGAAAACTCAAGTTTTGATTTAAAAAAAACGTATACATCTAAAATTGAAATGCACAAATGTAGAGAGAGATAATTTCCAAAACTGTCTTTAATTTTTAGGGATTGTGAACTCTTTCTAGTTTTTATATATTAGGTATTGCAATGATTGGGAAAAGGGAGAGGTGTGGGATTTTTAACTAAGTATTGACTCCCAGTCTATATAAGTCATTTCTCATAAAAATATAACCCGTTACACATGATTGATCGATAAATCACTTTAAAATCATTTGTGATTGTTAGGTAAGCTTTTTGTAAATGCACAAATTAATGGCTTGGTTGACTCGGGAAAATATCCTGTTGGACGTTAACTTGAGAATTTAATGAAGTTTGGATCCATAGGTCATTTGCATCGTTAACATGTTTCAAGCATGCATATCTATATTTAAAAAATATGTACGAACCATTAGAAATCTTTTTCTTATAAAATTCAATGCTATTAGGGTTGAACTAGTAGAATTTCCCAAACTTGGATATCAAAACTTTTGTGTTCATTTGTGGTGTATGCTTTAATTTTCTTTACTTACATTTGCTGTTGTATAAAATTTTTTAAATTCTTAAACTCTAAAATTTTCATCGTGTTGTCATCGATTTCCCTAATCTTTTTTTTTTTTGCGATAAAAATTGAATGTGAAAACTGAATTTTTAATTGAAGAAAAATGTATACATCTAAAATTGAAATGCACAAATGTAGAGAGAGATAATTCCAAAAAGTGTCTATAATTTTTAGGGATTTTAAGCTTTTTCTTGTTTTTATATATTAGGTTTTGGAATCATTGGGAAAATGGGGAGGTAGGAGGATTTTAATTGAGTGTTCACTCCCAATCCATAAGTCATTTCTTAAGAAAATATAGCTGGTTATGCATGATTGAACGAAAATTCTCTTTACTATCATCTATGGTTGTTAGATTAGTTTTTATTAAATAGACAAAGTAATGGCTTGTTTGACCCGGGTAAATATCCCACCCCACATTCACTTGATAATTTAATGAGGTTTGGATCCATAGGTCATTTTCATCTTTCACATGTTTCAAACATGCATATCCATATTTAAAACATGTGTTGGATTAATTGAAAATTTTTTTCTTATAAAATTCCAAGCTATTAGGTTTGAACTAGTGGAATTTCCCAAACTTGGATATCAAAACTTTTGTGTTCATTTGTGGTGTGTGAATAAAATTTCTTTACTATCAATTTTCTGTTGTTTTATGTTTTTTAGCTTACATAAACTCTAAAATTTTCATTTTTTTGTGATCTATTTCCCTTATCTTTTTGTTTGCCAGATAAAGGAAAAGTGAAATCTCAAGTTTTGATTGAAAAAAAATTTTACATCTAAAATTCATATGGACAAATGTAGATAGAGATAATTCCAAGTAGTGTGTGTAATTTTTTGTAATTTTAAACTATTTCTAGGTTTTATATATTAGGTTTTGCAATCATCGGGAAAAGGGGGGAGGCAAGGGATTTTTAACTGAGTGTTGACTCCCAATCCATAAGTCACTTCTTACAAAAATATGGCCCGTTAGACATGATTGATCTACGATTATTAGGTCAGCTTCTATTAAATGGGCAGAGTAATGGCGTGTTTGACTCGGGTAAACATCTCACCGGATGTTCACTTAAGAATTTATTGAGGTTTGGATCCGTAGGTCATTTGCATCTTTAACAAGTTTCAAGCATGCATATCCATATTTAAAACATCTATAGGATCAATTGGAAATCTCTCTCTTATAAAATTTCAAGATTATTGGGGTGGAAGTAGTGGAATTTCCAAAACTTGGATATCAAAACTTTTGTGTTCGTTTGTGGTCTGTGAATTAATTTTCTTTACAAACATTTGTTGTTGTTTTAAATTTTTTGCATACATAAACTCTAAAATATTCATTTTTCTTGTCATCTATTTCCCTTATCTTTTGGTTAACGAGATAAGGGAAAGTGAAAACTCAAGTCTTGGTTTAAGAAAAAAGAATACATCTAAAATGGAAATGCACAAATATAGAGAGAGATAATTCCAAAAAGTGTCTGTAATTTTTAGGGAATGCAAACTCTTGTTAAGCACCTAGCCAATACTACCCAAAAGATCGGCCTGTTAGGAGCGGAAGACATAGGTACTTAACCCCAGGACCATAACAGTACCCCGCCCTTCCCCGAGCCAGCGACCGCGGAGGCTACCACAATAGAGCAACCAGAGCCGGGTCGAACCAGGGTCAATCCAGGCACGTGACCACCCGCATCCATTTTTTTTTTGGGGGCGCCGGGATTCGAAGTCGGGACGCAGCACTAGCTCTAATACCAAATGTTAAGCACCTAGCCAATACTACCCAAAAGACCGGCCTGTTAGGAGCGGAAGACATAGGTACTTAACCCCAGGACCACAACAACTCTTTCAAGTTTTTATATTTGAGGTTTGGCAATCATCGAGAAAAGTGGGAGGAGGTGATTTTTAACTGAGTGCTGACTCTCAATCCATAAATCATTTCTTACAAAAATATATCATGTTATGAATGATTGACCGATAAATCACTTTAGAGTCATTTATGATTGTTCGCTTAGTTTTTGTTAATGGGCAAAACAGTGGCTTGTTTGACTCAGGTAAATATCCCACTGGACATTCACATGAGAACTTAATGAGGTTTGGATCCATAGGTCATTTCCATCTTTAACATGTTTCAAGCATGCATATCCATATTTAAAACATGGGTAGGATCAATTCGAAATCTCTTTCTTATAAAATTCAAAGCTACTTGGGTTGAACAAGTGGAATTTCCCAAACTTGGATATCAAAAATTTTGTGTTCATTAGAGGTGTGGGAATAAATTTTCTTTACTTACATTTGTTGTTGTTTTAAATTTTTTGCATACATAAACTCTAAAATTTTAGTTTTGTTGTCATCTTTTTCCCTTATCTTTTTGTTTAGAAGATAACGTGAAAGTGAAAACTCAAGTTTAGATTTAAGAAAAACGTACATAAATGCAAAAATGTAGAGAGAAATAATTCAAAAAAGTGTCTGTAATTTTTAGGGATTGTAAACTCTTTCTAATTTTTATATATTTAGGATTTGCAATAATCGGGAAAAGGGAGAGGCGGGGGATTTTTAACTGAGAGTTGACTCCCAATCTATAAGTCATTTCTTACAAAAATATAACCCATTACACATTATTGACCGATAACTCACTTTAAAATCATCTGTGATTGTTTGGAAAGCTCTTCATCAATGGGCAAAATAATGGCTTTGTTGACTTGAGTAAATATCCCACCGGACGTTAACTTGAGAATTTAATGAAGTTTGGATCCATATGTCATTTGCATCTTTAACACGTTTCATGCATGCATATCTGTATTTAAAAAATATGGACGATCAATTTGAAATCTCTTTCTTATAAAATTCAAAGCTATTAGGGTTGAACTATTAGAATTTCCCAAACTTGGAGATCAAAACTTTTGTGTTCATTTGTGGAGTGTCAATAAATTTTATTTACATACATTTGTTTTTTTATTAAATTTTTTTAATTCATAAACTCTAACATTTTCTTTGTGTTGTCATCTATTTCCCTAATCTTTTTTTTTTTTTGCGATATAAAGGGAAAGTGAAATCTCAAGTTTTGATTTAAGAAAAACGAATACATCTAAAATTGAAATGCACAAAAAATAGTGAGAGATAATTTCAAAAAATATCTATAATTTTTAGGGATTGTAAACTTTTTATTATTTTTATATATTAGGTTTTACAATCATCGGGAAAAGGGGGTGGCAAGGAATTTTTAACCGAATGTTGACTCCCAATCCATAAGTCATTTCTAACAAAAATATAGCCCGTTATTGATGATTGATCGATAAAAATCTCTTTACAATCATCTATGATTGTTAGGTCAGCTTTTATTATATTGGCAAACTAATGGCTTGTTTGACTCAGGTAAATATCCCACCGCATGTTCACTTGAGAATTTAATGAGGTTTGGATCCATAGGTCATTTGCATCTTTACCATATTTCTGGCATGCATATCCATATTTAAAACATGTGTAGGATTAATTGGAAATCACTTTCTTAGAAAATTCCAAGCTATTTGGGTTGAACTAGTGGAATTTCCCAAACTTGCATATCATAATGTAGAGAGAGATAATTCCAAGAAATGTCAGTAATTTTTAGGGATTGTAAACTCTTTCTAGTTTTTATATATTAGGTTTTGTGATCACCAGGAAAAAGGGGAGGCGAGGGATTTTTAACTATGTTTTGACTCTCAATCCATCAGTCATTTCTTACAAAAATATAGTCTGTTACGCATGACTGACAAATAAATCACTTTACAATCATCTATGGTTGTTAGGTTAGCTTTTTGTAAATGAGCAAAGTAATGGGTTGTTAGACTCAGGTAAATATCCCACCCCTCGTTCACTTGAGAATTTAATGAGGACCGGATCCATAGGTCATTTACATCTTTAAAATGGTTCAAGCATGGATATCTATATTTAAAACATATGTAATATCAATTAGAAATCTCCTTCCGATAAAATGCAAAGCTATTAGGGTTGAACTAGTAGAATTTCAAAAACTTGGATATCAAAACTTTTGTGTTCATTGGTGGAGTGTGAATAAATTTTCTTTTACTACACATGTTGTTGTATTAAATTTTTTGAATTCATAAACTCTAAAATTTTCAATTTGTTGTGATCGATCTCCCTTATCTTTTTGTTTGCGAGATAAAGGGAAGCTGAAAACTCAAGTTTGGATTTAAGAAAAACGTATACATCTAAAATTGAAATGCACAAATGTAGAGAGAGATAATTCCAAAAATTGTCTTTAATTTTTAGGTATTGTGAACTCTTTATAGTTTTTATATATTAGGCTTTGCAATGATTTGGAAAAGGGGGAGGAGGGAGATTTTTAACAGAGTGTTGACTCCCAATCTATGAGCCATTTCTCACAAAAATATAACATGTTACACTTGATTGACCGATAAATCACGTTAAAATCTTCTGTGATTTTTAGGTAAGCTTTTCGTAAATGGGCAAATTAATGGCTTGGTCGACTCGGATAAATATCGCACACGACGTTAACTTGAGAATTTAATAAAACTTGGATCCATAGGTCATTTGCATCTTTAACATGTTTCAACCATGCATATCAATATTTAAAAAATATGTACAATCAATTATAAATCTCTTTCTTATAAAATGAAAAGCTATTAGGGTTGAACTAGAAGAATTTCCCAAACTTGAATATCAAAACTTTTGTGTTCATTTGTGTTGTGTGCATAAATTTTCTTTACATACATTTGTTTGTTGTTTAATAGTTTTTGAATTCAGAAACTCTAAAATTTTCATCGGGTTGTCATCTATTTCCCTAATCTTTTTGTTTGCGATATAAATGGAATGTGAAAACTCATGTTTTGATTTAAGAAAAACGTATACATCTAAAATTGAAATGCACAAATCTAGAGAGATATAATTCCAAAAAGTGTCTATAATTTTTAGGGATTTTAAACTTTTTCTTGTTTTTATATATTAGGTTTTGCAATCATCGGGAAAAGGGGGAGGCAAGGGATTTTTAGCTAAGTGTTGACTCCCAATCCATAAGTCATTTCTTACGAAAATATAGCCCGTTATGCATGATTGAACAAAAAATCTCTTTACAATCATCTATGATTGTAAGATAAGTTTTTATTAAATGGGCAAAAAAATGGCTTGTTTGACTCGGGTAAATATCCCACCCCACGTTCACTTGAGAATTTAATGAGGTTTTGATCCATAGTTCATTTGCATCTTTAACAAGTTTCAAGCATGCATATCCATATTTAAAACATGGTTCGGATTAATTGGAAATCTCTTTCTTGTAAAATTCCAATCTATAACGGTTGAACTAGTGGAATTTCGCAAACTTGGATATCAAAACTTTTGTGTTTATTTGTGGTGTGTGAATAAATTTTCTTCACTAACAATTTGTTGTTGTTTTAAGTTTTTTAGCTTACATAAACTCTAAAATTTTTGTTTTGTTGTGATCAATTTCCCTTATCTTTTTGTTTGCGAGATAAAGGGAAAGTGAAAATTCAAGTTTTGATTGAAGAAAAAAGCTTACATCTAAAATTTAAATGGACAAATGTAGATAGAGATAATTACAAGTAGTGTGTGTAATTTTTATGGATTGTCAAATATTTCTAGGTTTTATATATTAGGTTATGCAATCATCGCGAAAAGGTGGGAAACAAGGGATTTTTAACTCAGTGTTGACTCCCAATCCATAAGTCATTTCTTACAAAAATATGGCCCGTTACGCATGATTGATAGGTAAATCACTTTACAATCCTATTAAATGGGCAGAGTAATGGCTTGTTTGACTCGGTAAATATCCCACCGGATGTTCACTTGAGAATTTAATGAGGTTTGGATCCATAGGTCATTTACATCTTTAACATGTTTCAAGCTTGCATATCCATATTTAAAACATGTGTAGGATCAGTTGGAAATCTCCCTCTTATAAAATTCCAAGATCTTCAGGGTGGAACTAGTGGAATTTCAAAAACTTGGATATCAAAACTTTTGTGTTCGTTTGTCGTGTGTGAATTAATTTTCTTTACTAATATTTGTTGTTGTTTTAAATTTTTTACATACATATACTCTAAAATATTCATTTTGTTGTCATCTATTACCCTTATCTTTTGGTTAACGAGAGAAAGGGAAAGAATACATCTAAAATGGAAATGCACAAATGTAGAGAGTGATAATTCCAAAAACTGTCTGTAATATTTAGGGATTGTAAAGTCTTTCTATTTTTTATATTTGAGGTTTGGCAATCATCGGGAAAAATGGGAGGCAGGGGATTTTTAATTGAGTGTTGACTCTCAATCTATAAATCATTTTTTACAAAAATATATCCCGTTACGCATGACTGACTGATAAATCACTTTACATTCATTTATGATTGTTCGGTCAGCTTTTTGTTAATGGGCAAAACAATGGCTTGTTTGACTCAGGTAAATATCCCACTAGACATTCACAAGAGAATTTAATGAGGTTTGGATCCATAGGTCATTTCTAGCAATAAAATGTTTCAAGCATGCATATCCATATTTAAAACATGTGTAGGATCGATTAGAAATCTCTTGCTTATAAAATTCAAAGCTACTAGGGTTGAACAAGTGGAATTTCCAAAACATTGATATCAAAAATTTTGTGTTCATTTGAGGTGTGGGAATAAATTTTCTTTACTTACATTATTTGTAGTTTTAAATTTTTTGCGTACATAAACTCTAAAATTTTAGTTTTGTTGTCATCTATTTCTCTTATCTTTTCTTCTAGGAGATAACGTCATCTAAAATATAAATTCAAAAATTTAGAGAGATAATTCAAAAGAGTGTCTGTAATTTTTAGGGATTGTAAATTATTTCTATTTTTTATATATTAGGTTTTGCAATAATCGGGAAAAGGATCAGGCGGGGGATCTTTAAATGAGAGTTGACTTCCAATCTATAAGTCATTTTTTACAAAAATATAACTCGTTACACATTATTGACTGATAATTCACTTTAAAATCATCTGTGATTGTTAGGTAAGCTTTTCGTCAATGGGCAAAATAATGGCTTTGTTGACTCAGGTAAATATCCCATCAGATGTTAACTTGAGAATTTAATGAAGTTTGGATCCATATGTCATTTTCATCTTTAACATGTTTCATACATGCATATCTGTATTTAAAAAATATGGACGATCAATTTGAAATCTCTTTCTTATAAAATTCAAAACTATTAGGATTGAACTAGTAAAATTTCCCAAACTTGGATATCAAAATTTTTGTGTTCATTTGTGGAGTGTCAATAAATTTTCTTTACATACATTTGTTGTTGTATTAAATTTTTTTAATTCATCAACTCTAAAATTTTCATTGTGTTGTCATCGATTTCCCTAATCTTTTTGTTTGCGATATAAAGGGAAAGTGAAATCTCAAGTTTTGATTTAAGAAAAACGTATACATCTAAAATTGAAATGCACAAATGTAGAGAGAGATAATTCCAAAAAGTGACTGTAAGTTTTAGGGATTATAAACTTTTTCTTATTTTTTTATATCAGGTTTTGTGATCATCGGGAAAAGGGGAAGGCAGGGCATTTTTAATTGAGTGTTGACTCCCAATCCATAAGTCATTTCTTACGAAAATATAACCCGTTATGCATGATTGACCGATAAATCTCTTTACAATCATCTATGATTGTTATGTTAGCTTATATTAAATGGGCAAAGTAATGTCTTGTTTGACTCGGGTAAATATCCCACCGCACGTTCACTTGAGAATTTAATGAGGTTTGGATCCATAGGTCATTTGCATCTTTAACATGTTTCAAGCATACATATCCATATTTAAAACATGTGTAGGATTAATTGGAAATCTCTTTCTTTTAAAATTGTAAACTTTTGTTTTCATTTGTGGTCTGTTAATAAATTTTCTTTACTAACATTTGTTGTTGTTTTAAATTTTTAAGCTTACCTAAACTCTAAAATTTTCATTTTGTTGTCATCTTTTTCCCTTATCTTTTTGTTTGCGAGATAATAGGAAAGTGAAAACTCAGGTCTTGATTGAAGAAAAAAATAGACATATAAAATTGAAATGCACAAATGTTAGAGAGATATAATTCCAAGAAGTGTCAATAATTTTTAGGGATTTTAAACACTTTATAGTTTTTATATATTCGGTTTTGCGATCACCAGGAAAAAGGGGAGGCGAGGGATTTTTAACTCAGTGTTGACTCCCAATCTATAAGTCATTTCTTACAAAAATATAACATGTTACACATGATTGACCAATAAATCACTTTAAAATCATCTGTGATTGTTAGGTAAGCTTTTCGTAAATTGGCAAATTAATGGCTTGGTTGACTCGGGTAAATATCCCATCGGTCGTTAACTTGAGAATTTAATGAAGTTTGGATCCATAACTCATTTGCATCTTGAACATGTTTCAAGCATGCATATCTATATTTAAAAAATATGTACGATCAATTAGAAATCTCTTTCTTATAAAATTCAAAACTATTAGGGTTGAATTAGTAGAATTTCCCAAACTAGGATATCAAAACTTTTTTGTTCATTTGTGGATTGTGCATAATTTTCTTTACATACATTTGTTGTTATATTAAATTTTTAGAATTCATAAACTCTAAAATTTTCATCATGTTGTTATCTATTTCCCTAATCTTTTTGTTAACGATATAAAGGGAATGTGAAAACTCAAGTTTTTATTTAAGAAAAACTTATACATCTAAAATTGAAATGCACAAATTTAGAGAGAGATAATTCCAAAAAGTGTCTATAATTTTTAGGGATTGTAAAATTTTTCTTATTTTTATATATTAGGTTTTGTAATCATCGGGAAAAGGGGGAGGCAGGGGATTTTTAACTTAGTGTTTTCTCCCAATCCATATTTCATTTCTTACGAAATTATAGCCCGTTATGCATGATTGAACGAAAATTCTCTTTACAATCATGTTTATTAGATCAGTTTTTATTAAATAGGTAAAGTAATGGCATGTTTGACTCGGGTAAATATCCCACCCAACGTTCACTTGTGAATTTAATGAGGTTTTGATCCATAGGTCATTTGCATCTTTAACATGTTTCAAGCATGCATATCCATATTTAAAAACATGTGTAGGATTAATTGGAAATACCTTTCTTATAAAATTCCAAGCTATTTGGGTTGAACTAGTGGAATTTCCCATACTTGGATATCAAAACTTCTGTGTTCATTTGTGATCTGTGAATAAATTTTCTTTACTAACAAATTGGTGTTGTTTTAAGTTTTTTACCTAACATAAACTGTTGTGGACTCAATAGCACACCGAGTCACACAATGAAGAAGACAACAACAACTCACTCAATAGGATTTAATTCTTATATTTCTTTGAGTAAGATTTATTTCTTATATTGTTTTAAGTAGGAGTTATTTCTAATTACTTTATATGTAAGGGCATTATGGGGAATTATTGTAACCCTAACCCTAAAACTCCTTGACGTGACCTATTTAAGGGAAAGGTATGAATGAAATAGGTAAGCTTTGAGATTTTAGAATAACCTAGTCTAAACAGGTTGAGATCACCTCTTGATCTCGAGTTTAGGGTTTACTCCAAAAATCCAACTTATCCTTCACCCTCCATTGCCATCCATCTTCACCCAAATTCATCCCTCATCATCCATACTAAGAAAAGGAGCTTCCGGCCCCTTTTCCGAGCCCAAAGAGAGGATCTTCTCTCATCACCAGCGTCAACAAGAAGTTGGGTTCCATTCCCTCTTGACGAGCAGCAAAAGAGGAATAATTCTGGTTCTTTCATGTGAAGGGTTATAGTAACTCTTCTTGCTGGAAATTCATTACGAAAATAGAGCAAGGACAGCCATCAACGTGAGCCAAGGCTGCCCCATCAAGCTAGGTCTTCAAGTCCTAGAACGAGCTACATCAAATCAGTGTTGAAACCCTGATTCACGTGAGCAAAACAGGTATTTCTCCATTCTTTCTCCACCTGAATTACTTCCATTCTAGCTATAACTTTTTAGCACTAGAATGAGATCATAAAAATGGAGACTGATCACTGGTGGAAGAGTACCCAAAGAAGGGACCTTTAACCCTCCTTACCGAATCCAGCAACTTAGTACCAGTGTTGGATTCACAACACCCACGCCGTGTTACTCGATCCATGACCCGGGACCGTAACAACTTGGTATCAAAGCAGGGTAACATGGGGGGTAATATCAGCAATGAAAAAATCCAAATCAGGATACAAAAGATAGAAGATAGCCTTGAAACAGCACAACCAGTGTTCGGAAAGGTTTGTGGTTTGGAAGAAGAGATGAGCCGAATCATTAGCATGCTACAGGAGTTGAGGACAGAGAGACATCAGAGTCCAAAGGTGAGAGAGGTTGCTCAACCATATCACAGAAGAGGGGAGCAGTGGCCTGGGCGCACGGCTGTCCAAGCACCTCAGCATGGAGGCACAATCCCAAGGTACACTAAGTTAGAGTTTCCCTCTTTCAATGGTTCTGTGGATCCCGTAATTTGGTTGCATAGATGTGAAAAAAAAAAATTTGAACCAAGGGACTACTGAATGGAATAAGGTGCAACTAGCCTCTTTCCATATGACAGATGAAGCCCTGTTATGGGTGACTCAAGTAGAGAAAGAGAGACTGGGAATGACTTGGGGAGAATTTAAAAATCTATGCACAGTTAGATTTGGGCCTCCCGCCAACAGCAACCCCCTGGGAGAGTTAGTCCTATTGAGACAAACGGGTTCGGTGGAACAATATCAAAAACTATTCCAGGAAAAGTTGGCTCGTGTTGGGGAGAGGGTATTGGTTGACCAGCAGGTCTCCTTATTCACAGCAGGTCTCAATGAGTATTTACGGCTAGAGGTAGAACTCCTTATGCCCACGGATCTAGCTCATGCCATGAATATGGCCCGAGCAATGGAACAACGACAACAGCTGCAGCAACGTAAGCTGGGTTGGTCGAGTGAGAGGAATACTTCCTCCACGTGGCAAGGGCGCCACTATAATTCATCTCAGGGAGCATCTACAGCAGCACCATCCAGACACACTTCGACTACGACTCGGGTAGCTGATCCCCGCCCTGGTAATTCCCTACCGAGCTTTATAAAAAAATTGACGAGTGCAGAGATGGCAAAAAGGCGGTCCAAAAATCTATGTTATAACTGTGATGAGCAGTATCGGGTTGGACACCAATGTAAACGATTGTTTTGGCTCGAGGTGGAGGATTCAGAGGATCCAGAAGAGCCAGAGGATATTATTGAGGAGGAACCACCAAAGATATCCTTGCATGCTATTACGGGGCAGAAATCGCCTACTACAATGCAAGTCCGAGCTCATGTCATCGACCGAGAACTGGTGGGACTAGTCGACTCAGGGAGTACACACAATTTTCTGAGTTTGACAGCCACACAACATCTCCAGCTCCAGATACACACTCATCTGACAGCCACCGTCTCAGTGGCCAATGGCGAGAAGGTCCCTAGCTATGGGATTAGTAAGGCGGTAACTTTTTCCATTGGATTTAATTCATTTAATGAGGAATTTTTTGCTATTCCCCTGGCGGGATTTGATATGGTATTAGGCATTAAATGGTTACAAATGTTGGGGCCCATTCTGTGGGACGTTTTGGCTTTAACCATGAGCTTTGATTTGGCCGAAAGTCGGGTGCTCTTACAAGGTTGTCAGGTGGACAGGGCCCACCGCATGCACACTTTGCAGACACAGGATCAGCCTGATAGTACTAGTGATGGTCTGGTTGAGGAGTTCTCTGACCTCTTCCAGAAGTCTTCGGGGTTGCCTCCCATGAGGCACTGTGACCACAGGATCTGTCTGAAACCAGGTTCTGAGGTAGTGGTCGTGTGACCATACCGTTACCCACACCTTCAGAAGGATGAGATAGAGCGTCAGTACCATGAGATGTTGAAACAGGGTCTTATTCGTCCCAGCCGCTCCCCGTCTTACTTGTGAAGAAACATGATGGGACATGGAGGTTCTGCGTGGATTATCGGAGTTGAACGTGTAGACAGTAAAAGACAAGTTCCCGATTCCGGTAGTGGATGAGCTTCTGGATGAGTTACATGGGTCGTAGTTATTCACTAAACTCGACCTCCGTTCAGGATACCATCAGGTCCGGATGCACCCCTCTGATGTCGAGAAGACAGCATTCCGCACGCACCATGGCCACTTTGAGTTCATCGTCATGCCGTTCGGGTTATCCAATGCACCCTCCACTTTTCAAGCTTTGATGAACGAGGTATTTAGCCCCTATCTTCGAAAATTTGTTCTTGTATTTTTCGATGATATTTTGATATATAGCAAGTCGGTTGAGGAGCACTTGGCACACTTGAGGATTGTTTTCGACTTGTCAAGAGCGCATCAGCTCTATTTGAAACATTCCAAGTGTTCTTTTGCGGCTTCACACGTGGGGTATTTGGGACACATTATCTCACATGAGGGGGTTACGGTGGATCCTGAGAAGATCCGAGCTATTCACGAGTGGCCGCAGCCACAGTCGTGTTCTGCATTACGAGGTTTTCTGGGTCTTGCGGGCTACTACAGCAAATTTATTCAGAACTATGGGCCAGTGGCAGCACCATTGACGAGCTTACTCAAGAAAAATTCCTTTATTTGGAATGAGGGGGCCACCACATCATTTGTGGCACTAAAAGCTGCCCTCGCATCCACGCCAGTATTACAACTTCCCAACTTTGACGAATTATTCATGGTAGAGTGCGACGCTTCGGGCATGGGCATTGGTGCCTTTTTACAACAGCTAGGCCATCCTATTGCGTATTTTAGCAGACAGTTGGCAGTCCTTCATCACAAGCTGGTAGCCTATGAGTGCGAATTGATTGGGTTGGACAAAGCGGTCCAACATTGGAGGCCTTATCTCTGGGGCCGGGCTTTTCTCATACGCACGGATCCCTACAGCCTTAAATTCCTACTAGAACAACGTTTGACGATGTCGCCACAGCAACACTGGATCAGTAAGTTGTTAGGGTTTGACTTCTCGATGGAGTATCATGCAGGGAGGTTAAATAAGGCGGCAGATGCCTTGTCACGGTGTTTTGAAGATCAACAGTAGGTCTATTCTATCAGCCAGCCGCGATATCTCATTCTGGACTTGGTGCGAGAGGCACATGCCACTAACCCTGCACTACAGGAACTGCATCAGAAGATCTCGGAAGGGACAATGAATTTGAAGTGGTCCATCCAGGATTCACTTATTTATTACAAGCAGCGGATTTTCCTTCCACCTGAGTCCGAGTTGATTCCAGGTATTCTCTCGGCCTACCATGACAGTACACACGAGGGGATCCAGAAGACCTTGCACAAAATTCGAGCTGATTTTTACTGGCAAGCCATGAAACCCTCTATTGCGACTTATGTGGGCGACTGTCAGGTATGCCAGCTCAACAAAGCCGAGCACTTGAGTCCAGCCGGTCTTCTCCAGCCTCTGGCCCTTCCTACGCAGGTTTGGGCCAACATTTCAATGGATTTTGTGGAAGGTCTACCCCTGTCCGCCGAAAAATCCGTACTTTTCGTAGTGGTTGATAGATTCTCCAAGTACGGGCATTTTATACCGATGGCTCATCCGTATACAGCAACACGGGTTGCTCAGACTTTCCTGGAGCAGATATTCCGCTTACATGGCATTCTAGAATCCATCGTGAGTGACAGAGATGCAATTTTCACGAGCACCTTTTGGCGGGAACTGTTTCGCTTGAGTGGGACCAAATTGAAGTTCTCCTCCGCCTATCATCCATAGACAGATGGGCAGACTGAGGTGGTGAACCGCACCATCGAGATGTATCTACGGTGCTTGGTGGGAGATCATCCGCGGCAATGGGTTCAATGGCTTCTTTGGGCCAAATACTTTTACAACACTTCGTTCCACTCTGCATTGCAATCCACTCCTTTTCAGGTTATATATGGCTGGGATCCACCTCACCTTCTCTCATACAACCCAGGGTCCACCCGCATGGACACGATTGATCAGGCACTCATAGACCGGGATCTCCTGCTATAGAATATCACAGAACGGCTACGCCGAGCCCAAGCTCGGATGAAGGATGTATACGACAGAGGCCACCGTGAGGTCTCTTTTGAGGTTGGAGAGTATGTGTGGCTATGGCTCTAGCCCTACCGTCAGCAATCTCTTGCGGGACCTCCACGTCATAAGCTCTCACCCAAATTTTTTGGGCCGTTTCCCATACTTCGACGCGTGGGACCAGTCGCCTATCAACTCAAATTACTGGACATTACTGGACACAGCCAGAATTCACGATGTGTTTCATGTCTCTCTTTTGAAGCCGCATTCCGAAGCACAGCCTACATCCACTCCATTCCTACCATCGGTTGATAATGGCAAGGTTATTCTTAACCCAGCTGCTGTGTTACGCGCACGGTTGACCAATGACCATTGGGAGATTCTCGTTCAGTGGACAGACACTGACCCCGACGCTGCAACATGGGAACGAGTGGACATCTTCAAACAAGTCTACCCAGCTTTTGAGCTTGAGGACAAGCTCTTTCTCCATGGGGAGGCAGATGTTGTGGACTCAATAGCACACCAAGTCACACAACGAAGAAGACAACAACAACTCACTCAATAGGATTTAATTCTTATATTTCTTTGAGTAGGATTTATTTCTAATACTGTTTTTAGGAGTTATTTCTAATTACTTTATATGTAAGGGCATTATGGGGAATTATTGTAACCCTAACCCTAAAACTCCTTGACGTGACCTATTTAAGGGAAAAGGTATGAATGAAATAGGTAATCTTTGAGATTTTAGAATAACCTAGTCTAAACAGGTTGAGATCTCCTCTTGATCTCGAGTTTAGGATTTACTCCAAAAATCCAACCTATCCTTCACCCTCCATTGCCATCCATCTTCACCCAAATTCATCCCTCATCATCCATACTAAGAAAAGGAGCTTCCGGCCCCTTTTTCGAACCCAAAGAGAGGATCTTCTCTCATCACCAGCGTCAACAAGAAGTTGGGTTCCATTCCCTCTTGACGAGCAGCAAAAGAGGAATAATTCAGGTTTTTTCATGTGAAGGTTTATAGCAACTCTTCTTGCTGGGAATGCATCACGAAAATAGAGCAAGGACAGCCATCAACGTGAGCCAAGGCTGCCCCATCAAGCTAGGTCTTCAAGTCCTAGAATGAGTTGCATCAAATCAGGGTTGAAACCCTGATTAACGTGAGCAAAACAGGTATTTCTCCATTCTTTCTCCACCTGAATTACTTCCATTCTAGCTATAACTTTAGCACTAGAATGAGATCATAAAAATGGAGACTGATCACTGGTGGAAGAGTACCCAAAGAAGGGACCTTTAACCCTCCTTACCGAATCCAGCAACTCAGTACCAGTGCTGGATTCACAAATCCCACGCCGTGTTACTCAATCCATGACCCGTGACTGTAACATAAACTCTAAAATTTTCATTTTGTTATGATCTATTTCCCTTATCTCTTAGTTTCCAAGATAAAGAGAAAGTGAAAACTCAAGTTTTGATTGAAGAAAAAAGTTTACATCTAAAATTGAAATGGAAAAATGTAGATAGAGATAATTCCAAGTAGTGGGTGTAATTTTTAGGGATTGTAAACTATTTCTTGGTTTGATATATTAGGCTTTGCAATCATCGGGAAAAGGAGGGAGGCAAGGGATTTTTAACTGAGTGTTGACTCCCAATCCATAAGTCATTTATTAAAAAAATATGACCCGTTACGCATGATTGATAGGTAAATCACTTTACAATCCTCTACAATTTTTATGTCACCTTCTTTTAAATGGGCAAACTAATGGCTTGTTTGACTCGGGTAAATATCCCACCGGATGTTCACTTGAGAGTATAATGATGTTTTGATCCCTAGGTCATTTGCATCTTTAACATGTTTCAAGCATGCATATCTATATTTAAAACATGTGTTGGATCAATTGGAAATCTCACTCTTATAAAATGCCAAGATTATTAGGGTGGAACTAGTGGAGTTTCCAAAACTTGGATATCAAAACTTTTGTGTTCGTTTGTGGTCTGTGAATTAATTTTCTTTACTAACATTTACTTTTGTTTTAAATTTTTTTGCATGCATAAACTTTAAAATTTTCATTTTGTTGTCATCTATTTCCATTATCTTTTGGTTTACGAGATAAAGGGAAAGTGAAAACTCAAGTATTGGTTTAAGAAAAAACAATACATCTAAAATAGACATGCACAAATATAGAGAGAGATAATTCCAAAAAGTGTCTGTAATTTTTAGCGATTGTAAACTCTTTCTAGTTTTTATATTTGAGGTTTTATAATCATCAAGAAAAGTGGGAGGCGGGGAATTCTAACCGAGTGTTGACACTCAATCCATAAATCATTTCCTACAAAAATATATCCCGTTATGCATGATTGACCGATAAATCACTTTACAATCATTTATGATTGTTTGGTCAGCTTTTTAATATTGGGAAAAACAATGGCTTGTTTGATTCAGGTAAATATCCCACCGGAGATTCACATGAGAATTTAATGAGGTTCGGATCCTTAGGTCATTTGCATCTTTAATGAGTTTCAAGCATGCATATCCATATTTAAAACATGTGTAGGATCAATTAGAAATCTCTTTCTTGTGAAATTCAAAGCTACTAGGGTTGAACAAGTGGAATTTCCAAAACTTGGATATAAAAAATTTTGTGTTCATCTATGGTGTGGGAATAAATTTTCTTAACTTACATTTGTTGTAGTTTCAATTTTTTTGCATACATAAACTCTAAAATTTTAGTTTTGTTGTCATCTATTTCCCTTATCTTTTTGTTGAGGAGATAACGTGAAAGTAAAAACTCAAGTTTGTATTTAAGAAAACGTATACATCTAAAATATAAATGCACAATTATAGAGAGATAATTCAAAAAAAGTGTCTGTAATTTTTAGGGATTGTAAACTCTTTCTAGTTTTTATATATTAGATTTTACAATGACCAGGAAAAGGGGGAGGCGGGGGATTTTTAACTGAGATTTGACTCCCAATCTATAAGTCAATTCTTACAAAAATATAACCCGTTACACATTATTGATCGTTAATTCCTTTTAAAATCATCTGTGATTGTTAGGTAAGTTTTTCGTCAATGGGCAAAATAATGGCTTTGTTGACTCGGGTAAATATCCCACCCGACGTTAACTTGAGAATTTAATGAAGTTTGGCTCCATATGCCATTAGCATCTTTAACATGTTTCATGCATGCATATCTGTTATTAAAAAATATGGATGATCAATTTGCAATCACTTTCATATAAAATTCAAAGCTATTAGGGTTGAACTAGAAGAATTTCCCAAACTTGGATATCAAAACTTTTCTGTTCATTTGTGGAGTGTCTATAAATTTTCTTTACATACGTTTGTTGTTGTATTAAAGTTTTTGAATTCAAAACTCTAAAATTTTCGTTGTGTTGTCATCTATTTCCCTAATCTTTTTGTTTGCGATATAAAGGGAAACTGAAATCTCAAATTTTGATTTAAGAAAAACCTATACATCTAAAATTGAAACGCACAAATGTAGAGAGAGATAATTCCAAAAAGTGTCTATAACTTTTAGGGATTGTAAACTTTTTCTTATTTTTATATATTAGGTTTTGCAATCATTGGGAAAAGGGGGAGGCAGGGGATTTTTAACTGAGTGTTGACTCCCAATCCATAAGTCATTTCTTACAAAAATATAGCCCGTTATCCAAGATTGACCAAAAAATCTAGTTACAATCATCTATGATTGTTAGATCAGCTTTTATTAAATGGGCAAAGTAATGGCTTTTTTTTACTCGGGTAAATATCCCACCGCACGTTCACTTGAGAATTTAATGAGGTTTGGATCCATAGGTCATTTGCATCTTTAACATGTTTCAAGCATGCATATCCATATTTAAAACATGTGTAGGATTAATTGGAAATCTCTTTCTTATAGAATTCCATGCTATTTGGGTTGAATTAGTGGACTTTCCCAAACTTGCATATCAAAACTTTTGTGTTCAATTGTGCTCTGTGAATAAATTTTCTTTACTAACATTTGCTGTTGTTTTAAATTTTTTAGCTTACATAAACTCTAAAATTTTTATTTTGTTGTCATTTGTTTCCATTATCTTTTTGTTTACAAGATAATGGGAAAATGAAAACTCAAGTCTTGATTGAAGAAAAAATTAGACATCTAAAATGGAAATGCACAAATGTAGAGAGAGATAATTCCAAGAAGTGTCAGTAATTTTTAGGGAATGTAAACTCTTTCTAATTTTTATATATTAGGTTTTGTGTTCACCAGGAAAAAGGGGAGGCAGGGGATTTTTAATTACAGTTTGACTCTCAATCCATCAGTCATTTCTTTCAAAAATATAGCCTGTTACGCATGATTGACCGATAAATCACTTTACAATCATCTATGGTTGTTAGGTCAGCTTTTTGTAAATGGTAAAAGTAATGGCTTGTTTGACTCGGGTAAATATCCCACCGCTCGTTCAATTGAGAATTTAATGAGGTCTGGAACCATAGGTCATTTACATCTTTAAAATGTTTCAAGTGTGGATATCGATGTTTAAAACATATGTACTATCAATTAGAAATCTCTTTCCTATAAAATGCAAAGCTATTAGGGTTGAACTAGCGGAATTTCCCAAACATGGATAACAAAAATTTTGTGTTGATTTGTGGTATGTGAATAAATTTTCTTTAACTACAATTGTTGTTGTATTAAATTTTAAAAATTTAAACTCTAAAATTTTAATTTTTTTGTGATCTATTTCCCTTTTCTTTTTATTTGCGAGATAAAGGGAAACAGAAAACTCACGTTTTGATTTAAGAAAAAGGTTTACATCTAAAATTGAAATGCACAAATATAAAGAAAGATAATTCCAAAAATCGTCTGTAATTTTTATGGATTGTAAACTTTTTTTAGTTTTTATATATTAGGTTTTGCAATGATTGGGAAAAGGGGGAGGCGGGGGATTTTTAACTGAGTGTTGACTCCCAATCTATAAGTCATTTCTTACAAATATATAATCTGTTACGCATGATTGATAAAAAAAAATCACTTTAAAATCGTTTGTGATTGTTAGTTAAGCTTTTCATAAGTGGGCAAATTAATGGCTTGGTTGACTCGGGTAAATATTCCATCGGACGTTAACTTGAGAATTTAAAGAAGTTTCGAACCATTGGTCATGTGCATCTTTAATATGTTTCAAGCATGCATACCTATATTTAAAAAATATGTATGATCAATTAGAAATCTCTTTCTTATAAAATTCAAAGCTATTAGGGTTGAACTAGTAGAATTTCCCAAACTTGGATATCAAAACTTTTGTGTTCATTTGTGGTATGTGCATAAAATTTCTTTACATACATTTGTTGTTGTCTAAAATTTTTTGAATTCATAAACTTTAAAATTTTCATCGTGTTGTCGTCTATTTCCCTAATCTTTTTGTTTGCGATATAAAGGGAATGTGAAAACTTAAGTTTTTATTTAAGAAAAACATATACATCTAAAATTTAATTCCACAAATGTAGAGAGAGATAATTCCAAAAAGTGTCTATAATTTTTAGGGATTGTAAACTTTTTCTTGTTTTTATATATTAGGTTTTGCAATCATCGGGAAAAGGGGGAGGCATGGGAATTTTAACTGAGTGTTGACTCCCAATCCATAAGTTATTTCTTACGAAAATATAGCCCATTATGCATTATTGACCAGAAATCTCTTTACAATCATCTATGATTGTTACATCAGCTTTTATTAAATGGGAAAGGTAATGGCTTGTTTGGCTCGGGTAAATACCCCACCCCACGTTTACTTGAGAATTTAATGAGGTTTGGATCCATTGCTTATTTGCATCTTTAAAATGTTTCAAGCATGCATATCCATATTTAAAACATATGTAGGATTAATTGGAAATCTCTTTCCTATAAAATTCCAAGCTATTAGGGTTGAACTAATGGAATTTCCAGAATTTGGATACCAAAACTTTTATGTTCATTTGTGGTGAGTGCATACATTTTCTATACTAACAATTTGTTGTTGTTTTAAATTTTTTAGCTTACATAAAATCTAAAATTTTCATTTTGTTGTGATCTATTTCCCTTATCCTTTTGTTTTCGAGATAAAGGGAAAGTGAAATATCAATTTTAATTGAAGAAAAAAGTTTACATCTAAAATTGAAATGGACAAATATAGATAGAGATAATTCCAAGTAGTGTGTGTAATTTTTAGGGATTGTAAACTATTTCTAGGTTTTATATATTAGGTTTTGCAATCATCAGGAAAAGGGGGGAGGTAGGGGATTTTTAACTCGGTGTTGACAACCAATCCATAAGTCATTTCTTACAAAAATATGGCCCGTTACGCATGATTGACAGGTAAATAATTTTACAATCATCTATGATTGTTAGGTCAGCTTCTATTAAAAGGGCAGAGTAATTGCTTGTTTGACTCGGGTAAATATTCCACCGGATGTTCACATGAGAATGTAATGAGGTTTGGATCCATAGGTCACTTGCATCTTTAACATGTTTAAAGCATGCATATCCATATTTAAAACATGTGTAGGATCAATTGGAAATCTCTCTCTTATAAAATTCCAAGATTATTAGGGTGGAACTAGTGGAATTTCCATAACTTGGATATCAAAATTTTTGTGTTCATTTGTGGTGTGTGAATTAATTTTCTTTACTAACATTTGTTGTTGTTTTAAATTTTTTGCAATAATAAACTCTAAAATTTTCATTTTGTTGTCATCTATTTCCCTTATCTTTTCTTTTACTTGATAAAGGGAAAGTGAAAACTCAAGTCTTAGTTTAAGAATAAAGAATACTTCTAAAATGGAAATGCACAAATGTAGAGAGAGATAATTCTTAAAAATGTCTGTAATTTTTAGGGATTGTAAACACTTTCTAGATTTTATATTTGAGGTTTTGCAATTTTCGGGAAAAGTGGGAGGCGGGGGATTTTTAATTGAGCGATGACTCTCAATCCATAAATCATTTCTTAGAAAAATATATCCCAGTACGCATGATTCACCGATAAATCACTTTACAATCATTTATGATAGTTCAGTCAGGTTTTTGTTAATGGGGAAAAAATGGCTTGTTTGACTCAGGTAAATATCCCACCAGACATTCACATGAGAATTTAATGAGGTTTGGATCCATAGGTCATTTGCATCTTTAACATGTTTCAAGCATGTATATCCATATTTAAAACATGTGTAGGATCAATTAGAAATCCCTTTCTTATAAAATTCAAAGATACTAGAGTTGAACAAGTGGAATTTCCCAAACTTGGATATCAAAAATTGTGTTCATTTGAGGTGTGGGAATAAATTTTCTTTACTTACATTTGTTGTTGTTTTAAATTTTTAGCGTACTTAAACTATAAAACTTTAGTTTTTTTTGTCATCTATTTCCCTTAACTTTTTGTTTAGGAGATAACATGAAAGGGAAAACTCAAGTTTTAATTTAAGAAAAAACTTATACATCTAAAATATACATGCATAAATGTAGAGAGAGGTCATTTAAAAAAATGTCTGTAATTTTTATGAATTGTAAACTCTTTCTAGTTTCTATTTATTAGGTTTTGCAATGATCGGGAAAAGGGGGAGGCCGAGGATTTTTAATTGAGAGTTGACTCCCAATCAATACGTCATTTCTTACAAAAATATAACCCGTTACACATTATTGACCGATAATTCACTTTAAAATCATATGTGATTGTTAGGCAAGCTTTTCGTAAATGGGCAAAATAATGCTTGGTTCACTCGGGTAAATATCCCATCGGACGTTAACTTGAGAATTTAATGAAGTTTGGATCCATAGGTCATTTGTATCGTTAACATGTTTCAAGCATCCATATCTATATTTTAAAAATATGTACGGTCAATTTGAAATCTCTTTCTTATTAAATTCAAAGCTATTAGGGTTGAACTATTAGAATTTCCCAAACTTGGAAATCAAAACTTTTGTGTTCATTTGTGGTGTGTGAATAAATTTTCTTTACATACCTTTATTGTTCTATAAAATATTTTTAATACGTAAACTCTAAAATTTTCATTGTGTTGTCATCTATTTCCCTAATCTTTTTGTTTGTGATATAAAGGGAAAGTGAAAACTCGAGTTTTGTTTAAGAAAAACATATACATCTAAAATTGAAATGCACAAATGTAGAGAGAGATAATTCCAAAAAGTGTTTATAATTTTTAGGGATTGAAAAGATTTTTTTTTTATATTCGGTTTTGCAATAATCAGGAAAAGGGGGAGGCATGGGATTTTTATTTGAGTTGACTCCCAATCCATAAGTCATTTCTTACGAAAATATAGCCCGTTATGCATGATTAACCAAAAATTCTCTTTACAATCATCTGTGATTGCTAGGCTAGCCTTTATTAAATAGGCAAAGTAATGGCTTGTTTGACTCGGGTAAATATCCCACCCCACGTTCACTTGAGAATTTAATGAGGTTTGGATCCATAGGTCATTTGCATCCTTAACATGTTTCAAGCTTGCATATCCATATTTAAAACATGTGTACGTGTTTTGGAAATCACTTTCTTATAAAATTCCAAGCTATTAGGGTTGAACTAGTGGAATTTCCCAAACTTGGATATCAAAAATTTTGTGGTCATTTGTGGTGTGTGAATAAATTTTCTTTACTAACATTTTTTTGTTGTTTTAAATTTTTTAGCTTGCATAAAGTCCAAAATTTTCAATTTTTTGTCATCTTTTTCCCTTATCTTTTTGTTTGCGACAAAATGGGAAATTGAAAACTCAAGTCTTGATTGAAGAAAAAAGTATACATCTAAAATGGAAATGCACAAGTGTAGGGAGAGATAATTCCAAGAAGTGTCTTTAATTTTTAGGGATTGTAAACTCTTTCTAGTTTTTATATATTAGGTTTTGCGATCATCGGGAAAGAGGGGAGGCGTTGGTTTTGTCTTACAAAAATATAGCTTGCTACGCATGATTAACCGATAAATCACTTTACAATCATCTATGGTTATTAGGTCAAATTTTTGAAAATTGGCAAAGTTATGGCTAGTTTGACTCTAGTAAATACCCCACCGCTCGTTCCCTTGAGAAATTAATGAGGTTTGGATCCATAGGTCATTTATATCTTTAAAATGTTTCAAGAATGGATATCTATATTTAAAACATATGTACTATCAACTAGAAATCTCTTTCCTATAAAATTCAAATCTATTAGGGTTGAACTAGTGGAATTTCCCAAACTTGGATGTCAAAACTTTTGTGTTCTTTTGTGGTGTGTGAATAATTTTTCTTTAATTACATTTGTTGCTTTATTAAATTTTTTGAATTCATAAACACTTAAATTTTCATTATGTTGTGATCAATGTCCCTTATCTTTTTATTTGTGAAGTAAAGGGAGAGTGAAAACTCAAGTTTTTATTTAAGAAAGAAGTTTTCATCTAAAATTGAAATGCACAAATGTAGATAGAGATAATTCCAAGTAATGTCTGTAATTTTTGAGGATTGTAAACTATTTCTAGATTTTATATTAGGTTTTGCAATCATCGAAAAAAGGGTGAGGCAGGGGATTTTTAACTGAGTGTTTACTCCCAGTCTATAAGTCATTTCTTACAAAAATATGGCCCATTATGCATGATTGACCAATAAATCACTTTATAATCATTTATGTTTGTTAGGTCAGCTTTTATTAAATGGCCAAAGTAATCACTTATTTGACTCAGGTAAATGTCCCACCGCATGTTCACTTGAGAATTTAATGAGATTTGGATCCATATGTCATTTGCATTTTTAACATGTTTCAAGCATGCATATCCATATTTAAAACATGTGTAGGATCAATTGGAAATCTCTCTCTTATAAAAATCCAAGATTATTAGGGTTGAACTCGAGGAATTTCCCAAACTTGGATATCAAAACTTTTGTGTCATTTGTGGTGTGTGAATAAATTTTCTTTTCATACATTTCTTGTTGTTTTAATTTTTTTGCATACATATACTCTAAAATTTTCATTTTTTTGTCATCTATTTGCGTATCTTTTTGTTTACGAGATAAAGGGAAAGTGAAAACTCAAGTTTTGATCTAAGAAAAAAGTATACATCTAAAATGAAAATGCACAAGACTAGAGAGAGATAATTCCATAAAGTGTCCGTAATTTTTAGGGATTGTAAATTGTTTATAGTTTTATATATTAGGTTTTTCAATCATCGGGAAACGAGAAGGATTTTCTACTGAGTTTTAACTGCCAAGCCATAAGTCATTTCTTACAAAAATATAGCCTGTTAGGCATGGTTGATCGATAAATCACTTTACTCTCATCTGTGATTGTTTGGTCAGTGTTTTTTGAAAATGGGCAAAATAATGGCTTGTTTGACTCTGGTAAATATCCCACCACACGTTCACTTGAGAATTTAATGTGGTTTTGATCCATAGGTCATTTGCATCTTTAACAAGCTTAGAGCATGCATATCAATATTTAAAACACGTGTAGTATCAATTAGAAATATCTTTCTTATAAAACCCCAAGCTATTAGGTTTGAATTAGTGGAATTTCCAAAACATGAGTAGAAAAACTTTTGTGTTCATTTGTGGTGTGTGAATAAATTTTCTTTACTTACATTTGTTGATGTTTTATATTTTTTGCAAACATAAACTTTAAAATTTTTATTTTGTTGTCATCTATTTGCCTTCTCTCTTTGTTTACAAGATAAAGGGAAAGTGAAAAGTCCAATTTTGATTTAAGACAAATGTATACCTCTAAAATGGAAAAGAAAAAATATAGAAAGATATAATTCAAAAAAGTGTCAATAATTTCTAGGGATTTCAAACTCTTTCTTGTTTTTATATATTAGGTTTTGCAATCATCGGGAAAAGGGGGAGGTTGGGGATTTTTAACTGAGTGTTGACTCCCAATCCATAAATCATTTCTAACAAAAATATAGTTCGTTAAGCATCATTGACCAATAAATCACTTTACAATCATCTATGATAGTTAGGTCAGCATTTTGTAAATATGCAAAATAATGGCTTGTTTGACTCAGGTAAATATCCCACCGCACGTTCATTTGAGAATTTAAAGTGGTTTGCTTCCATAGGACATTTGCATGTTGATCATGTTTCAAGCATGCATATCCATTTTTAAAACATGTGTAGGATATATTAGAAATATAAAATTTCAAGCTATTATGGTTGAACTAGTGAAATTTCCTGAATCTTGGATATAAAAAATTATTTGTTCATTTGTGGTGTCTGAATAAATTTTCATTACTTACATTTGTTGTTGTTTAAAATTTTTTGCATACATAAACTCTAAAATCTTCATTTTGTGGTCTTCTATTTGCCTTATCTTTTTGTTTACGAGATAAAGGAAAGTGAAAACTCAAGTTTTTATTTAAGAAAAAATTATACATCTAAAATTTAAATGCACAAATGTAGAGAGAGATAACTCCCTAAAGTGTCTGTAATTTTTAGGGATTGTAATCTCCTTCTAGTTTTTTTATATTTCGTTTTTCAATCATCGTGAAAAGGGGAACGCGGTGGATTTTTAACGGAGTGTTGACTACCAATCCATAAGTAATTTCTTACAAAAATATAGCCCGTTACACATATTTGACCGATAAATCACTTTACTATCATCTATGGTTATTAGGTATATTTTTTTTAAATGGGAAAAATAATGGCTTGTTTAACTCGAGTAAATATCCCATCGCACGTTCACTTGAGAATTTAATGAGGTTTGGATCCATAGGTCATTTGCATCTTTAACATGTTTCTAGGATGCATATCCATATTTAAAACATGTGTAGGATCAATTAGAAATCTCTTTCTTATAAAATTCCAAGCTATTAGGGTTGTGTCATTTGTGGTGTGTGAATAAATTTTCTTTACATTCATTTGTTGTTGTTTTAAATTTTTTGTATACATATACTCTTAAATTTTCATTTTGTTGTCATCTATTTGCTTATCTTTTTGTTTACGAGATAAAAGGAAAGTGAAAACTCAAGTTTTGATTTAAGAAAAAATTATACATCTAAAATAGAAATTCACAAATGTAGAGAGAGATAATTCCATAAAGTGGCTGTAATTTTTAGGGATTGTAAACTCATTCTAGTTTTTATATATTATGTTTTGAAATCATCAGGAAAAGGGGGGGAGGGGGAATTTCTACTCGGTTTTGACTCCCAAGCCATAAGTCAGTTCATACAAAAATATAGCATGTTACGCATGATTGACCGATAAATCAATTTACTATCATCTATGATTGTTTGGTCAGCTTTTTTTGTAAATGGACAAAATAATGGCTTATTTTTCATGGGTAAATATCCCACTACACGTTCACTTGAGAATTTAATGAGGTTTGGATCCTTCGGTCATTTGCATCTTTAACATGATTCGAACATGCATATCCATATTTAAAACATTAGTAGGGTCAATTACAAATCTCTTTCTTATAAAATTCCAAGCTATTAAGGTTGAACTAGTGGAATTTTCCAAACTATGATATCAAAACTTTTGCGTTCATTTGTGGCGAGTGAAAAAAATTTCATTACTTTCATTTGTTGTTGTTTTAAATTTTTTGCATACATAAACTCTAAAATTTTCATTTTGTTATTATCTATTTGCCTTATTTTTTTGTTTACGCAATAAAGGGAAAGTAAAAACCCAAGTATTGATTTAAGAAAAAAATATACATCTAAAATGGAAATGCACAAATATAGAGAGAGATAATTCCAAAAAGTTTCTGTATTTTTTAGGGATTGTAAACTCTTTCTAGTTTTAAATTATTAGGTTTCACAGTCATTGGGAAAAGGGGGAGGTGGCGGATTTTTAACTGAGTGGTGACTCCCAATCTATAAATCATCTCTTACAAAAATATTGCCCGTTATGCATGATTGACCGATAAATCATTTTACAATCATCTATGATAGTTAGGTCAGCATTATTAAATGGGCAAAATAATGGCTTGTTTGGCTCAGGTAAATATCCCACCGCACGTTCACTTGAGAATTTAAAGATGTTTGGATCCATAGGACATTTGTATCTTTAACATGTTTCAAGTATGCAAATCCATTTTTAAAACATGAGTAGGATCAATTAGAAATCTCTTTCTTATAAAATTCCAACCTATTAGGGTTAACTAGTGAAATTTCCCAAACTTGAATATCAAAACTTATGTCTTCTTTTGTGGTGTGTGAATGAATTTCCTTTACACATTTGTTGTTGTTTTAAATTTTTTGCATACATCAACTCGAAAATCTTCTTTTTGTGGTCATCTATTTGCCTTATCTTTTTGTTTATGAGATAAAGGGAAAGTGAAAACTCAAGTTTTCATTTAAGAAAAAAGTATACATATAAAATGTAAATGCACAAAAGTTGAGAGAGATAATTCCAAAAAGTGTCTGTAATATTTAGGGATTGTAAACTCTTTCTAGTTTTTATATATGAGGTTTTACAATCATCGGGAAAAGGGGGAGGCAAGGGGATTTTTAACTGAGTGTTGATCCCAATCCATAAGTCATTTCTTACAAAAATATTGCCCGTTACACATCTTTGACCAATAAATCACTTTAGAATCATCAATGATTGTTAGGTCAGCTTTTTGTAAATGGGTAAAATAATGGCTTGTTTGACTACGGTAAATATCCCACCGCACGTTCACTTGAGAATTTGAGGATTGGATCCATAGGTTATTTGCATTTTTAACATGTTTCAAGCATGCATATCCATATTCAAAACATGTGTAGGATCAATTAGAAATCTCTTTCTCACCAATTCCAAGCTATTAAGGTTGAACTAGTGGAATGTACCGGACTTAGAGATAGAAACTTTTGTGGTCATTTGTGATGTCTAAATAAATTTTCTTTACTTACATTTGATGTTGTTTTAAATTTTTGCATACACAAACTCTAAAATATTCATTTTTTTGTCATCGATTTGCCATATCTTTTTGTTTAATAGATAAAGGGAAAATGCAAACTCAAGTTTTATTAGAAGTAAAAAGTATACATCTAAAATTGAAATTCAGAAATGTAGAGAGAGATAATTCCAAAAAGTGTCTGTAATTTTTAAGGATTGTAAACTCTTTTTTTTTATATATTTTATTTTGCAATCATCGTGAAAATGGGGAGGCGGGGATTTTTAACAGAGTGTTGACTTCCAATCCATAAGTCATTCCATACAAAAATATAGCCCGTTATGCATGATTGTTAAGTCAGCTTTTGTAAATGGGCAAAAAAATGGCTTGTAATAGTCGGGTAAATATCCCACCGCATAATCACTTGAGAATTTAATAGGGTTTGCATCCATAGATCATATGCATCTTTAACATGTTTCAAGCATGCATATCCATATTTAAAACATGTGTAGGATCAATCAGAAATCTCCTTCTTATAAAATTCCAAGGTATGAGGGTTGAACTAGTGGAATTTCTCAAACTTGGATATCGAAATTTTTTTTTTCATTTGATGCGTGTGAATAAATTTTCTTTACTAACATTTGTTGTTGTTTAAATTTTTTGCATTCAAAAACTCTTAAATTTTTATTTTGTTGTCATCTAATTGCCATATCTTTTTGTTTAGGACATAAAAGGAAAGTGAAAACGAAAGTTTTGATTTACGACAAAAGTATACATTTAAAATGGAAATGCACAAATGTAGAGTGAGATAAATCCACAAAGTGTCTTTAATTTTTAGGGATTGAAAACTCTTTCTAGTTCTAATATATTAGGTTTTGCAATCATTGGGTAAAGGGGAGGGGATGGATTTTTAACTGAGTGTTGACTCCCAATCCATAAGTCACTTCTAACAAAAATATAGCATGTTATGCATGATTGACTGAAAAATCACTTTACTCTCATCTATGATTTATAGGTTAGCTTTTTTTGTAAATGGGCAAAATAATGGCTTGTTTGACTCAGGTGAATATCCCACTGCACGTTCACTTGAGAATTTAATGATATTCGGATCCATAGGTCATTTGCATCTTTAACATGTTTCAAGCATGCATATTCATAATTAAAACTTGTGTAGGATCAATTAGAAATATCTTTCTTATAAAAATTCCAGCTGTTAGGGTTAAACTTGTGGAATTTCCCAAACTAGGATACCAAAACTTTTGTGTTCAATTGTGGTATGAGAATAAATTTATTTTACTGACATTTGTTGTTGTTTAAATTTTTATGCATACATAAACTCTAAAATTTTCTTTTTGTTGTCATCTATTTGCCTATCTTTTTGTTTACGAGATAAAGGGAAAGTGAAAACTCAAGTTTTTTATTTAAGAAAAAAGTATACATCTAAAATGGAAATGCACAAATGTGGAAAGAGATAATTCCAAAAAGTGTCTAAAATGTTTAGGGATTGTAAACTCTTTCTAATTTTCATATATTAGATTTTGCAATCTTCGGGAAAAGGGGGAGGCAGGGGATTTTTAACCGTGTTGAATCCCAATCCGTAAGTCATTTCTTACAAAATATAGGTCGTTAGGCATGATTGACCGATAAAACACTTTACAATCGTCTAAGATTGTTAGGTAAGTTTTTTTTTGTAAATGGGCAAAATAATGGCTTGTTCAACTCTAGTAAATATCCCATCGCAAGTTCACTTGTGATTTTAATGAGGTTTTGATCCATAGGTCATTTGCATCTATAACTTTTTCAAGCATCCATATCCATATTTAAAACATGTGTAGGATCAATTAGAAATCTCTTTCTTATAAAATTCCTAGCCATAAGGGTTGAACTAGTGGATTTTCCACAACTTGGATATCAAAAGTTTTGTGTTCATTTGTGGTGTGTGAATAAAATTTTTTTACTTATATTTTTTGTTGTTTTAAATTTTTTGTATTCGTATACTCTAAAACTTTCATTTTGTTGTCATCTATTTTCCATATCTTTTTGTTTACAGGATAAAGGGAAACTGAAAAATCAAGTTTTGATTTAAGAAAAAAATATACATCTAAAATGGAAATGCATAAATGTAGAGAGAGATAATTCCAAAAAGTGTTTGTACTTTTTAGGGATTGTAAAGTCTTTCTAGCTTTTATATATTAGGTTTTGCAATAGTCAGAAAAGGGGAGGTGGCAAATTTTTAATCGAGTGTTGACTCTCTATCCTAAAGTTGTTTCTTACAAAATATAGCCCGTTACTTATGATTGACCGATAAATAACTTTGCCATCTTATATGCTTATTAGGTCAACCATTTTTTTAAAATGGGCAAAATAATGCTATGTTTGACTCAGGTAAAAATCCCACCCCACTTTCACTTGAGAATTTATTGAGGTTTGGATCCATAGGTTATTTGCTTCTTTAAAATATTTCAAATATGCATATCCATGTTTAAAACATGTGTAGGATCAAATAGAAATTACTTTCTTATAGAATTCCAAGCTATTAGGGTTGAACTAGTGGAATTTCCCAAACTTGGATATATAAACTTTTGTGTTCTTTTGTGGGGTGTGAATAAATTTTCTTTACTCACATTTGTTGTTGTTTTAAATTTTTTGCATACATAAACTCTAAAATTTTCATTTTGTTGAGATCTATTTGCCTTATATTTTTGCCTTCGAGATAAAGGGAGAGTGGAAACTCGAGTTTTGATTTAAGAAAAAAGTATACATCTAAAATAGAAACGCACAAATGTAGAGAGATATAATTCCAAAAAAGTGTCAATAATTTTTAGGGATTGTAAACTCTTTCAAGTTTTTATATATTAAGTTTTTCAATCATCGGCAAAAGGGGGAGACGATGGATTTTTAATGAGTGTTGATACCCAATCCATAAGTCATTTTTTACAAAAATATAGCCCGTTATGCATGATTGACCGATAAATCACTTTAAAATCATCTATGATTGTTAGGTCAGGTTTTTGTAAATGGGCAAAATAATAGCTTGTTTCACTCGAGTAAATATCCTACCACACGTTAACTTGAGAATTTAATGAGGTTTGGATCCATAGATCATTTGCTTTTTGAACATTTTTCAGGCATGCATATCCATATTTAAAACATGTGTAGGATCAATTATAAATCTCTTTTTTAAAAAATTCCAAGATATTAGGGTTGAAGTAGTGGAATTTCCCAAACTCGGACATCAAAACTTTTGTGTTCTTTTGTGGTGTGTGAATAAATTTTATTCACTTACATTTGTTGTTGTTTTAAATTTTTTGCATACAAAAACTATAAAATTTACATTTGTTTTGAGATCTATTTACCTTATTTTTTTGTTTATGAGATAATGGGAAAGTGAAAACTCGAGTTTTGATTTAAGGAAAAAGTGTACATCTAAAATTGACTTCCCCAAATGTAGAGAGATAAATCCAAAAATTGTCTGTAATTTTTTGGGTTTGTAAATTCTTCCTAGTTTTTATATATTAGGTTTTTCAATCGTCGGGAAAAGAGTGAGATGTGGGATTTTTAACTACGTGTTGACACCCAATCCATAAGCCATTTCTTACAAAAATATAGCTTGTTCCGCATGATTGATAGATAAATCACTTTACAATCATCTATGATTATTAGTTAAAAAAAAATTGTAAATGGTCTAAATAATGGCTTGTTTGGCTCGAGTAAATATCCCACCGTACATTCACTTGAGAATATAATGTGGTTTTGATCCATAAGTCATTTGTATTCTTAACATGTTTCAAGCATGCATATCCATATTTAAAACATGTGTAGGATCAATTGGAAATCTCTTTCTTATAAAATTACAAGTTATTAGGGTTTAACTAGTGTAATTACCCAAACTTGGACGTCAAAACTTTTGTGTTCATTTGTGGTGTGAGAACAAATTTTCTTTACTTACATTTTTTTCTTGTTTTAAATTTTTTGCAAACATCAATTCTAAAATTTTCATTTTGTTGTGATCAATTTGCTTTATCTTTTTGTTTACGAGATAATGGGAAAGTGAAAACTCGAGTTTTGATTTAAGAAAAAATGATACATCTAAAATGGAAATACATAAATGTAGAGAGAGATAATTCCAAAACATGTCTGTAATTTTTAGGGTTTGTAAACTCTTTCTAGTTTTTATTTATTAGGTTTTGCAATCGTCAGGAAAAGGGGGAGGAGGGGGATTTTTAACTGAGTGTTGGCTCCCAATCCATAAGTCATTTCGTACAAAAATATAGCCCATTATGCATGACAGACCAATAAATCACTTTACATTCATCTATGATTGTTAGGTTAGCTTGTTTTTGTAAATGGGCAAAATAATGGCTTCTTTGACTCGGGTAAATATCCCACCGCACGTTCACTTGAGAATTTAATGAGGTTTAGATCCATAGGTCATTTGTATTTTTAACTTGTTTCAAGCATGCATCTCCATATTTAAAAGATGTTTAGGATCAATTAGATATCACTTTCTTAAAATTCCAAGCTATTAGGGTTGAACTAGTGGAATTTCACACACTTGGACATCAAAAGTTTTGTGTTCGTTTGCAATGTGAGAATAAATTTTCTTTACTTACATTTGTTGTTGTTTTAATTTTTTTACATACATAAACTCTAAAATTTACATCTTGTTGTGATATATTTACCTTATCTTTTTGTTTATGAGATAAAGTGAAAGTGAAAACTATAGTTTTGATTTAAAAAAAAAAGTATACATCTAAAAATTAAATGCACAAATGTAGAGAGAGATAAATCCAAAAATTGTCTATAATTTTAGGGTTTGTAAACTCTCCTAAGTTTTTATATATTCGGTTTGGCAATGGTCGGGAAAAGGGGGAGGCGGGGGATTTTTAATTGGGTGTTGACTCCCAATCCATAACCCATTTCTTACGAAAATATAGCCCCTTATGCATGATTGACCGATCAATCACTTTACAATCATCTATGATTGTTAGGTTAGTTTTTTTTTTTTAAATGGGCAAAATAATGGCTTGTTTGACTTGGGTAAATATCCCACCGCACGTTTACTTGAGAATTTAATGAGGTTTCGATCCATAGGTCATTTGTATCTTTAATAAGTTTCAAGTATCCATATCCTTATTTAAAACATGTGTAGGATCAATTAGAAATATCTTTCTTATAAAATTCATAGTTATTAGGGTTGAACTAGTGGAATTTCTAAAACTCGGACATCAAAATTTTTGAGTTCTTTTGTGGTGTGTGTATCCATAGGTCATTTGCATCTTTAACATGTTTCAAACATGCACATCCATATTTTAAACATGTTTAGGATTCATTACAAATCTCATTCTTATGAAATTCCAAAGTGGAATTTCAATAACTTGGACATCAAAACTTTTGTGTTCACAGTGGTGGTGTGTGTATAAATTTTCTTTACGTACATTTCTTGTTGTTTAAAATTTTTGCATACATGAACTCTAAAATTTATATTTAGTTGTGATCTATTTACCTTATCTTTTTGTTTACGAGATAATGGGAAAGTGAAAACTCGAGTTTTTGATTTAAGAATAAAGTATACATATAAAATTTAAATGTACAAATATATAGAGATATAAATCCAAAAACTGTCTGTAATTTTTAGAGTTTGTAAACTTTTCCTAGTTTTTATATATTTGATTTCACAATCGTCGGGAAGTGGAGGAGGTTGGGTATTTTTAACATTGTGTTGACTCCCAATCCATAAGTCATATCTTACAAAAATATAGACCGTTATGCATGATTGACCGATAAATCACTTTACATCATCTATGATTGTTTGATTAGTTCTTTTAGTAAATTGTGAAAATAATGCCTTGTTTGACTCAGGTAAATATCCCACCGCAGGCTGACTTGAGAATTCAATGAGGTTTGGATCCATAGGTCCTTTGCATCTTTAACATGTTTCAAGGATGCAAATCCATATTTATGAGATGTGTAGGATCAATTAGAAAGTTATTTCTTATAAAATTTCAAGCTATTAGGGTTGAACTAGTGAAATTTCAAAAAATTGGACATCAAAACTTTTGTGTTCTTTTGTAGTGTGTGAATAAATTTTCTTTACATAAATTTATTGTTGTTTTAATTTTTTTACAAACATTAACTCTAAAATTTACATTTTGATGTGATCTATTTACCTTATCTTTTTGTTTAGGAGGTAAAGCGAAAGTGAAAACTCGAGTTTTGATTTAAGAAAAAAGTATACATCTAAAAATTAAATGCATAAATGTAGAGAGAGATAAATCCAAAATTTTTTTGTAATTTTTAGGGTTTGTAAACTCTCCCTAGTTTTGATATATTTGGTTTTCCAATCAATTTGAAAAGGGGGAGGTAGGGCTTTTTAACTGAGTGTTGACTCCCAATCCATAAGTCATTTTTTACGAAAAAAATATAACTTGTTACCCATGATTGATCGATAAATCACTTTACAATCATCTACGACTATTACATCAGTCTTTTTGGTAAATGGGCAAAATAATGGCATGTTTGAATCGGGTAAATATCCCACCGCACGTTCACTTTAAAATTTAATAAGGTTTGGATCCATAGGTCATTTGCATCTTTAACATGCATATCCATATTTAAAACATGTGTAGGATAAATTAGAAATCTCCTTCTTATAAATTCCTAGCTGTTCGGGTTGAACTAGTGGAATTTCCCAAACATGGATATCAAAACTTTAGTGTTCATTTGTGGTATGTGAATAAATTTTATTTACTTATATTTGTTGTTGTTTTAAATTTTTTGCATACATAAACTCTAAAATTTATATTTTTTGTGATGTATATGCCTTATCTTTTGGTTTACGAGATAAAGGGAAAGTGAAAACTCGAGTTTTGATTTAAGAAAAAAGTTTACATCTAAAATAAAAATGCACAAATGTAGAAAGAGATAATTCCAAAAAGTGTCTGTAATTTTTTGGGATTGTAAACTCTTCCTAGTTTTTAAACAATAGGTTTTGCAATCATCGGGAAAAAGGGGAGGCGGGGGATTTATAATTGAGTGTTGACTCCCAATCCGTAAGTCATTTCTTACATAAGTATAGCCCGTTATGTATGATTGAAAAATAAATAACTTTCATATCATCTATCATATTTAGGTTTTTTTTTTTTTGTAAATGGGCAAAATAATGGCTTGTTTGGCTCAGGTAAATATCCCACCGCACGTTCACTTGAGAATTTAATGACGTTTGGATCCATAGGTCATTTGCATCTTTAACATGTTTCTAGCATTCATATCCGTATTTAAAACATGTGTAGGATCAATTAGAAATATCTTTCTTATAAAATTCCAAGCTATTCGGGTTGTTCTAATGGAATTTTCCAAACTTGGACTTCAAAACTTTTGTGTTCATTTGTGGTGTGTGAATAAATTTTCCTTACTTATATTTGTTGTTGTTTTAAATTTTTTGCATACATAAAATCTAAAAATTTCATTTTGTTGTGATCTTTTGGCCTTTTCTTTTTTTTATGAGATAAATGGAAAGTGAAAACTCGAGTTTTTATTGATTCCCAATCCCTAAGTAATTTCTTACAAAAAAATATACCTTGTTATGCATGATTGAGAGATAAATCACTTTACAATCATCTATGAATGTTAGGTAAGGTTTTTTTGTAAATGGGCAAAATTTTGGCTTGTTTGACTCAGGTAAATATCCCATCGACGTTCACTTGAGAATTTAATGAGGTTTGGATCCATAGGTCATTTGCATATTTACCATGTTTCAAGCATGCATATCCATATTTAAAACATGTGTAGGACCAATTGGAAATTTTTTTTTATAAAATTCCAAGTTATTAGGGTTGAACTAGTGGAATTTCCCAAACTTGGATATCAAAACTTTTGATTTTATTTGTGGTGTGTGAATAAATTTTCTTAATTTACATTTTTTGTTGTATTTGCATACATAAAATCCAAAATTTTCATTTTTTGTTATCTTTTTGCCTTATCTTTTTGTTTACAAGATAATGGGAAAGTGAAAAATAGAGTTTTGATTTTAGAAAAAAAAGTACTTCTAAAATGGAAATGCACAAATGTAGAGAGAGATAATTCAGAAAAGTGTATGTAATTTTTAGGGATCGTAAACTCTTCCTAATTTTTATATATTAGGTTTTTTAATCTTCGACAAAAGGGGGAGGCAAGGGATTTTTAACTAAGTGTTGACTCCCAATCCAAAAGTCATTTCTTACAAAAATATAGCCCGTTATGTATGATTGACCGATAAATCACTATACAATCCTCTACAACTGTTAGGTCAGTTTTTTTGTTAAATGGGCAAAATATTGGTTTGTTTGAATCGGGTTAATATCCCACCACACGTTCACTTGAGAATTTGATGAGGTTTGGATCCATAGCTCATTTGCATCTTTAACTTGTTTTAAGCATGCATATCCATATTTAAAACATGTTTAGGATCAATAAGAAATCTCCTTCTCATAAAATACTAAGTTGTTTGGGTTGAACTAGTGGAATTTCCCAAACTTGGATATCAAAACTTTTGAGTTCATTTGTGGTGTGTGAATAAATTTTATTTACTTAAATTTGTTATTGTTTTAAATTTTTTGCATACATAAACTCTTAAAATTTCATTTTGTTGTGATCTATTTGCCTTATCTTTGTGTTTACGAGATAAACGAAAAGTGAAAACTCATGTGATGATTTAAGAAAAAAGTGTTGGAAGATAAGATCAAGCCCAAATGACCAAGGAAGGCCCACATATGTAAGATTATTATAATATGGGCCACATGATAAAGGAAGGCCCACAAGATGGGCCCAAGCCCATAAGAAGTAGGACCCACAATGATTACCAAGAGCTAGCATCCTTATCACATCGGTTGGAAGATCAAGAAGGACTCACAAAAGTATCTTTATCTTAGGGTCACGAAAAGGAAGAGTTTTAGTTTAAGTTATATTTGTCTTTTATCAATATTGAGTTACCTAATTATATTAGGACTTACCTTAAGTGTTAGAGTTTGGGTGTAATTGGGACAAGGGTAGTTTTATTGTAATTGGACTCTACTACCTTCCTCTATTAGAGGTTCAAGTACTCTGATTACAACAAGTTATTGATGTCAATGAAGTATTTTACTTTTCCATAAATTCAACAAAAAGTATACATCTAAAATAGAAAAGCACAAATGTAGACAGAGATAATTCCAAAAAGTGGCAGTAATATTTAGGGATTTTAAACTATTCCTAGTTTTTAAATATTATGTTTTCCAATCATCAGGAAAGTGGGGAGGCAGTGGATTTTTAACTAAGTGTTGGCTCCCAATCCATAAGTCAGTTCTTCCAAAAATATAGCCTGTTACACATGATTGACTGATAAATCACTTTACAATCATCTACGACTGTAAGGCCAACTTTTTTTTGTAAATGGGCAAAATAATAGCTTGTTTGAATTGGGTAAATATCCCACCACACGTTCACTTGAGAATTTAATGAAGTTTGAATCTATAAGTCATTTTCATCTTTAACATGTTGCAAGCATGCATATCCATAATGAAAACATGTGTAGGATCAATTAGAAATCTTTTTTCTTATATAATTCAAGCCCAATTACAATAAAACTACCATTGTCCCAATTAAACCCAAACTCTAACACTTAAGGATAAGCCTTAGCATATTTAAATAACTCAATATAAATAAAAGACAAACATAACTCAAACTAGAACTCTTCTAGGACGTGCCCATAAGATAAAGATGTCAGCTCGTGGTTATCTTTGTGAGTCCTTCTTGATCTTGTAACTAGCTTGTGGTTATCTTTGTGAGTCCTTCTTGATCTTCCAACTTATGTGATAAGGATACCAGCTCATGGTAATCATGGTGGGTCCTACTTCTTATGTGTTTGGGCCCATCTTACAATACTCTTAGATATGTCAACCTTCCTTGGTAGTGTGGGCTTGGGCCCTATCTTCCAACATATCCATAGAAGTATCTCCAAGTCGATTCCCCAGTATCCATGTGTCCTCTAGTAGATTCAAGACATACTTTCTCTGAGGTAATATAATCCCATATTTTGATTGAAATACCTCAATTTCCATAAAATATTTTATAAGTCCAAGATCTTTTGTTTTAAATTCTTATCATATATTTTCTTTGACTTCTTTTATGTTGTCTGCATCTCTACCAGTTAAAACGATATCATCCACAGAAACTGCTAGTAATACTTCCCCTGTAAGGTATTCTTGATAAAGACAAAATGATCTACAGAGAACCGGCTGAATCCAAATAGTAACTTTTCTTGGATAAATTTGTCAAACCAAGCCCTAGGAGACTGTTTAAGCCCATGAAGATATTTTCTCAATTTGCATACAGACTCCCCCTCAACCACAAAACTAGTGATTGATGCATATATTTTCCCTTCGTCTTTTATGTCTCCATTCAAAAAAGCATTTTTGACATCCAATTGAAATACCGGCCAAGTGGTATTAGCAGCTACAGATAATAACATGCGTACCGAGTTTAATTTAGCCACTAGGCAAAAAGTTTCCTCATAATCCACTTCATAACACTAAGTGTATCCCTTGGAAACGAGTCAGGCTTTGAGGTGAGCAATAGAACCATCTAGATTGTATTTGATAGTAAAAACCCTTTTACAACCCATGGGTTTCCTTTCGAGAGGAAGAGGAACAAGGGCCCAAATCTGATTTTCAAATAAGGCATTCATTTCTTCTTCCCTGGTAGCCTCCCATCCTAGATGTCTCAGACCCTCCTGATAGGATTGTGGAACAGAGATGGAAGTGTTAGGAATTAGATGCCCTAATTCCAAACTAACAAGAGCAATAATAATAATCGCGGAAGAAATAAAAAAACAAGCACAAAAAACAACAAGATTTATACAGGTTTGCCTCAAGGTGAGATTACGTCCTGTCTTCCGCCGTTACAGTAATCCACTATAAAGATGAAATAGTTTACAAGAGAAATCGTACACACTTACAGGTGTTTTCTCTAACCTCTCATGAGCTACAATTCCAACTCCTTCTCGATGATGATAAAACCAAAATAACAGAGCACCTCAATTAAAAAGAGAAAATTAGGGCAACTACGATACAAGAGTAAAATTTCCAAACTATCCTTAATAAAAACAGTAGTTAATATATTGTGGACTAGGCGGAGACTCCGCCCCCACACCCCTACCAGTCCCTTCCAACCTCCATGGTGCCTTACCGCGAAGATTAATCCGTGTACCGACTCAGCGTAGGGCATTGATTAACTGGAAGAAATTGATGCAAGAAACTAATAGCATGAAGAAGACAATCTATGGTGAGAAACAAACTTTGATAGAGGATGAGAAGTGTAGGGCCTAGTACAAGTTCGAGGCTCCTTCTATAGAGTTATGGGTCGAGTATCAAATTGTGGGCCAAATACAATAAGGAAAGAAGGAGTTACCTTGGAGGAATCTATAAACTCCATAGGTGTGGTATTGGTCGAGTCTTCAGAGGGCTAAAGCACAATCGCATCAAGTGGCACAACGGGTTTTAGAGCTGGCTTACTGATGAAAGACCTGAGGGTGCATCTTCTGAGGAATAAAAAGTTGTGTCCTCAAAAAAAGTAACATCCTTAGAGACAATTAATTTCCAAAGAGAGAGATTAAAATAGATATAGCCTTTTTGGGTACATGAGTAACCCAAAAAGATACACTTAAGTGATTTCGGCTCAAGTTTACTCTATTGAGGAGATGTGATATGAATAAAGCATGTGCAACAAAAAACTTTCAGAGGAAGGTAGAAGGAGTTTGCATTCAGAAATAATAATGAGTATGGAGATTTATGGCCATGGATTGAAGAAGGTAGCCTATTAATAAGGTAGCAGGTTGTAAGAATGGCATGAGGCCAGTAAAAGTAGGGCACCTTCATAGAGTAGAGTAGGTCATGATCTACCTCAAGGAGATGCCAGTTTTGTCTTTTAGGTACATGTTAAGCACCTAGCCAATACTACCCAAAAGACTGCCCTGTTAGAAGTAGAAGACATAGGTACATAACCCAGGACCATAACATCACACCCACGCTGGCGAGAGCCGACTTCCACGGCGGCCCACTTGTGACGGCCTACTCTGGCGACGACCCATAGTGTGGGAACACACTCAGGCCGCCCCTTCCGCTTTAGCGGTGGCCCATTGGTGCGGGAAGCACACTCTGGTCGCCCCTTCCGCTAGGTTGCCCCCTCCGCAATCGCCCCCTTCGGGATTCAAACTCGCGACGTAGCGCTAGCTCTGATACCAAATGAAGCACCTAGCCAATACTACCCAAAAGACCGGCATGTTAGGAGCGGAAGACATAGGTACATAATCCAAGACCATAACAGTACACCATTTTGTTGAGGGGTGTAGGCACATGATGTTTGATGAATAATGTCATTATCATGACAAAAGGATTGAAATTCACTAGATAGGTACTCTTTGGCATTATCTGAGTGAAACACTAGTATTTTTTTTCCAAACTGAGTGGACACTATTGCATGAAAGGAATTAAATATAGAAAAAATTTCAGACCATTCTTTAAACAGAAATAGCCATGTGACTCGAGTAACATCAACAAAGGTGACAAAATACTTAACTTGAGATATGTTTGAGACACTTAAGGGTCCCCATACATCTGAATAAATTAATGAAAAAGGAGCAACACCTTTAAGTTCGGTTTGAGGAAAACATGATTCCCTCTAGTGTTTGCTCAACTGAGAGACTTCATAGTTGAAAGTTGGTAAATTTTTTAAGGATGAAAATAAGTGTTGAAGTGATGTTGCGGATGGATGAACAAGCTAGTTGTTCCATAACCTTCCCTTTCAAGAAGTAGCAATAACAATGATTGGAGGCAGGTTCAAGTAATAAAGGCCCCCTTATTCATGGTCGCCACCAATCACCTGTTTCATTGTGAGAAGGTGATGGATCGATTAAAATGTTTGGTTAATTGGCTACGACATAAGAAATTTAAAGGAAATTGATGGACAAATAAGACATTGGTAAGTGAAAGAGATGGTGTAACAAGGGAGGATCCCTTCGCAAGAACTATGGTTTGGGATCCATCATCAATGGTAACAATCTTACTTGGTAGACATGGAGATAGGGAATGTAACAAACTCTTATTACCTGTAAGATGCTCGGAGGCCCCCTAAATCGATGTTCCAGGATGAAGAGGAGGAAGTGGCAAAAAACATACCTGAAGCAGTGGTGGCAGTAGTAGTAGTTGAAGGTGATGGAGAAGATGGAGGTGATACTATCAGAGTTTTCATCCTCTGGAAGAGGTCGTAATCATCATCAGTGAGACTCTACTTTCCTCGTTGTGACTCAAACTGGGCAGCATTCTTCTCATTTTGAACTAAGGCTCGGTTGGCAGTGACCTAGCCTGGTTTGCCATGAAGCTTCCAACAAGTATCCTCTAGATAGTTCAGTCCACCACAGTGAGTGCATACCCAGTTGTCTAACCTTGAAGGACCAGTGCCATTTCTACCACCTCTTGTTTGGCCTCCTCTATAATTTCTACTGCGCTCTCAGGTGGTAGAAGATATACCTCAACTTCCTAAGCACATTGTAGATGATACTTCAGTATGAGAGATAGGGGAAGTATCTAGTATTTGAAGTAATGTTGCACTGATGTCAGCGAATGATGGAAGTGCAAAGGAGCTAAGAAGTTGGGTTTTGGCCACTTAAAGACATGGCTTGATATTGGACAAGTAGATAGTAGCAGCTAAGGCCTCCCTTTACTTTTCTTGAACCGATATATCAGTTAATAGGGCTGAGAAAGTTTCCACTCTTGAATCAGCCCCCTAAATCTGGCCAAGAACTCATGCAAGTTCTCTCCTTGTTTTGTAGTAAACATGTTCTTAAACACTTCATATAATTTTTGTAAATTCTCTGTGCTAGAGTACAACTTGGAGCAAGTGTCCCATATCAACTTTGTGGTCTTAAGGTTGACAACATTATTTGCCACGTGTTCCTCTATGTTGTTAATAAGTCAACTAAGGACGAGTGTGTCATTTTTTAGCCATTTGATATAGGAATTATCATCCTCATCTATGGGTGGTGCTAGTTTAGACAAATATCCTAAGAGATCTCTAGTGATAAGAAATCTCTTAACCGACTGAGCCCAACTCAAGTAATATGATAACCCTCGTAAGGGTATTGTAGTAATCTTATGTAAGTCACTTTTACCACTCATATTCACATAATCTTCACCCATCACTAATGTTGATTCAATGTACTATATCAACCAACCAATAATATAGGCAAGAAACCAATCAAGCCAAACCGAGTCAAATCAAGTCAATTAACTATTCACACTTAAGCCAAACCAAACCAAAGCCTTAATCGTACAAGTAATCAAGGAGATTATCACTCTACATGCTAATCCAAATTAGATAACATTGATTCAAAAAATTTCTCAATTAATAAAGAAATATAAAGGCAAGTGAAATCTCAAGGGATCTTGGACAACATGGGGGGGGGGGGGGGGGGGGGGGGGGGGGGGGGGGTTAGTCAACAAAATAAAAATTTGATCTTCATCTTCATCTTCATCTTATGTATCTACATGATCTTCATCTTCGAAATGGGTGTTAGTCAAGACAACTTCATCTTCGAAATCTTTGAAATAGGGTGTTAGTCAAGACAACTTCATCTTCATCTTCATCTTATAGAAATTTAAAATTATTGATTTTAATAATTATAAAAATGAACTAATTAAACCAAAGTGTCTGAGTTAACAATATTTTAATTACCACTATTAAATCACTAATACAATAGAGTGAATAAAAAAAATTCTGATTAATAAATAAAAAATATTATGTTAATAACATAAGATAGATTTGTATTGTATTAATTAATAATATATTTTGACATAATTAATGATGATATATTAATCAAATGCATACTTTAATTATATTTTATTTACCAGAGACTTAAATATGAAGTTTAATATAGTAATAAAATAAAATAAAATAATAAATAAATACATATACAACTTTTAAAATAACCTAAAAAAAATTATTCAAATAACGAGTTCATGCCTTTAATATTACAATCAACGAGTTACAAGTTTAGTACATATAAATTACGCATGTTCAAAAGTAATAAGAGTAAACCATCATTTATCGTTCCACATGGATGTCGATATGGCATCTCGAAATTGTGCGGCTCTTGTGGATTCTAATGCATTCTGCCTCCGAATGCTTGTTACTTGGCTACTCACATCCTCAAGATCATCGCAATCGTCACTGTCTGTATCATCCATTGCACCTAATTGGACCGCATCACCTCCTCCACCGAGCTCGCCACCCGAATCATCATCTTCATCTTCAAATATATCATCATAATCTTTTGCACGTATATAATTGTGCAATATGCAACAAGCATGTACAATTTTCACCTGGATCTTAAAAGAAAATGGAGGAGTGCCTTTTAATATTTGAAATCGAGCTTTTAAAGCACCAAAAGTTCGCTCAATAATATTCCGTAAAGATGAATGTCTTCGGTTGAATAATTCTTTTTCATTTCTAGGAATATTATCTCCAAATTCTTGTAGATGATATCGGGTTCCTCGATATGGAGCCAAAAATCCCGGAAGATTTGCATAACCAGCATCGACTAGATAATATTTTCCTATAATAAAAATTATATACCACATAAAATAATTGAAGATAAAATAGATAAAAAAGTACTGCATAAAAATATATTACTTACCTTCAGGTACAAAGATTTTATCTTGACGAGTCAATGCATCCTTCAATACACGGGAATCGGCCGCTGACCCCTCCCATCCAGCAAGTACATAAGTGAATTGCATATCAAATGAACATGCAGCCATCACATTTCGTGAGAGATAACCTTTTCTATTCCAAAACCTTGGTTGATCTTCAAGTGGAATGTTGGCTTTGATATGAGTTCCATCAATAGCTCCAATACAATCCTAATTATACATTTTCAATTAATATTTACTAACTTTGTATATTACTGTAAAATTATTTAGTTATAGGAAGTGATGTTACCTTGAAGTAGGGATAAAACATTGAATTTGTTAAAATCTTCGAGTGTGTGCGTTCCGAAGGCCGTTTGACGTAATCAGAGTGAAGTTTGAGGATTGCATCCAACACCTTGTTGAAATACTTACTTATCGTCCAGTTTGATCTATCAAACATCTCTACTGTGACACTATACACTTGTCCTTGACCAACAGTTAGGAGGAAATATGCAAGTTGTTCTTCAACTGAGATGGTCTTTGTGGCTGATAAAAACCCTTTACTAGAAAGTATATCTACGAATTTGTGAAATACCAGTTGGTTCATCCTATACACTTTACGAAATTTAACTGGAGATTTGTCTAGTGCCTTTTGCAAATACAATGGACCATTCATCCCACAAGAACGTGGTACACGTCTGTTGCAATGGTACATATAGTATCTTTCCATGGCGATCATCAAATTTGTGAATGCAACCATAATTGCAACCTTTTCATCGTCTGTCATAGTATCCATGGAAATCCACAAATTCAATCGCCTAAAATTCATAAACACGAGTAAACATCAATCTTCAATCATAACCTATTTGCAATCACACCTATAAACAACCATATTCATCCACATTCCCACATCCTACATTCAATCACATCCTACATTCGTCCACATTCACACATCCTACATTCATCCCCATTCCCACATCCTACATTCATCGACATTCCCACATCCTACATTCATCCACATCCCACATCCTACATTCAATCACATCCTACATTCATCCCCATTCCCACATCCTACATTCATCCACATTCACACATCCTACATTCAATCACATCCTACATTCATCCACATTCCACATCCTACATTCAATCACATCCTACATTCATCCACATCCTACATTCATCCACATCCTACATTCAATCACATCCACATCCTACATTCAATCACATTCCACATCCATACTCAAAACACCATATTTATCTATGCAATATATAAACACAACAACATATCAAATTTAAATACAAACCATACTAATAAGTTTTGCAACGTCATAATTCAAATATCATGTCTACTACATAATAATATTCCAAAAAAATAGTGTATTTATAACGCATTACAATTAGTTTTCAAAACAAAATTTAAGCCACTCAACCCGCTCTTCCACTGTCATTTCCATAAACATGACCTTCTTAGTCGGTGTATCCAACCATGAAGGAGTGCGATACTTCAATTTTGTAGGCAAGTCCGGGATTTCCTTGAGGGCATTGACGCAACCTCTTACAATATCGTCTTTCATCATGAAATTCTGAAATGTCTGAGCAATTTGATCTATTGCATCAAAAATTCTGCTACTAGTGTCGTTATCGGGCATTTCGGTTCTCTTTCTACGACGACTTGAAGATGACCGTTTACTTCTTTCAGATTGATTACCTAGAGACTCATCCATGCTTAATAATGGTGATGGAGTATCCCTAACTATATCAACATCCGCTGGCTCATCCATCGGGACATGTTCCGATTCACGGATCACCTCATCGCCCTGATCTACAAAGGTTGCAGCTCCTGACCCTACCGCTATTGTGTTTCCCACCACCACAGCTAATTTGTCGTACAGGGGGCAGCCTTCACGTCTGTACTTCTCAACATCTTTATGCTCCTACAAGAATAAAACATCATTTAGACGTCTTGGAATAGAGTTATACTAACGCGAAAAACATAAAAAATATTTTATAGTACATCATGTAGTCGAGCCATACAGATTTACTGACCTTTATGTAATCAAGCCATACAGAATTACATGCAGTAACTCGTTGTGTGGTTGCATCCCAACCAAACCCACTAGTGTTGATACAGCTCGTTACCATTTAGTATGTGTTCTTCCATGCTCTTGTTCGATTCTTCACCTGCTCAACAGTTTTTTTCATGACTGTGTCTTCATTGAACTTATTTACACAGTCCATGTATACCTCATGCTTCCACACCCCGTTAGGGAACTTGTTCCCTAGATTGACCTGCTCGACCAAGAGATCGAGCATTTTGCTATCATCATCGAATGTCCAAATATCATATGTTCGACCACTTGGTTGTCTTCTTGCAGCCATGTATAATCTAAATCCGATACGGTCCTCACAGAAAAAACTTTATCAAACAACCTTTACTCGTCACAGAAACACAAACCATAAAAAAAAATATCATGTGGTGGATATGTATAATACCCAAATCTCCTCACCACATGGCAAAAACATTTCATAGCACTTCAAAAATTCTCAACAACATTCTCACACATTTCAAAATTAATTAAATTATTTTCACTAATGCATATGCACTAAACAATGAAAACACACACAAATCAAATCCAAATTCACCGAAGACCCCTGGTAGAGCCCCATATAACTTCGCAGTAACTTTGAACTATACCTCGTCAGTGATGGGGGTCGGGTTTCGTTGGCTAATGGACGCTTGTGTAGGCGACTCAACCTTGTTTGAATTGGACTAAAAACCCCTAAACA